>NC_091222.1:20163280-20386229 GCF_040958095.1 Procambarus clarkii | reverse complement strand
AAGGACCCGAGAGCCATGAGGGCACTACGAGAGTCAACAACTACAAAGGACGACTGACCACAAGAAAGCAGGAGACGAAGAGCATAGAGAATAGCATAAAGTTCCGCTGTAAAGATGCTAGTCTCCGGAGGTAAGCCACACATAAGTGCGATCAGGAAAAACAACAGTAGCCAACACCGTCCGCAGACTTAGACCCATCGGTGAAGACAGAAACGGAGCGGGAGTGAGAAGAAAAGTGCTCAAGGAAAAGGCGTTTTAGAACCGTAGGAGGGGTAAAAGCTTTAGTGATACGGGTCAAGGAAGTACAAAATCATGGAAGAGGGACTCTCCATGGGGGCAAAGAAGGAACAACACGAGGAGAAACATTAGAAATACGAACGGAAAGAGAATCCTGGAGGCGAGATAACCGGACAGAAAGAGGGAGGTGGTGAAGAGGAACAGGAACCGCAGGAGGGGTAAAAGTTAAAGCACGACAGAGGCGAGAGGAAGGATGTTGTAAGGACGCGCAAGATAGCGAAGACAATAGCGATCACGGCGGTCCTGGAGAGACAGGAAGCCGGTGTCAACATACAAGCTAAGGACAGGAGTCTAACGAAAGGCACCAGAACTGAGGCGCAACCCAGTATGGTGCAAAGCATCAAGACGGCGAAGAGTAGGAGAAGCAGATGAGTAAGCAGGGCAACCATAATCGAGCTTAGACAGTACGAGAGAGGAATGTAAAGCAAGGAGTGCACGCCTATCTGCCCCCCAAGAAGTATGGGACAAGACCCGAAGGAGGGTAAGGGCCTTAGGGTAAGGGCCAACACGGAGGTAAGAGATATGGGGAGACCAAGACAAACGAGTGTCAAGGAATAACCCCAAAAGCTTCGCGGGATCTTTATATTCAAGGGGATGACCATAAAGTGACAAAGAGGGACGAAGAACGACCCGTTTGCGCGTAAAAGTCATGGCACAAGTCTTAGAAGTAGAGAACTTGAAGCCATGATCGGTGGCGCAAGACGACCCGGCATCAATTGCAAGTTGAAGCCGGCGCTGAAGGAGAGGCGAATCATCACCCTGACAGCATAGGGTAAGATCATCGACAGAGAGCTTAGAAGACACCAGAAGGAAGAGAGGAAAGAAGACCATTGAGGGCAACCAGAAAAGAGTAGTGCTCAGAACACTACCCTGGGGCACACCTTCGTATTGCTGAAAAGAGGCAGAGAGAGCGGTACCAAGGCTCACCCGAAAGGAACGACGAGAGAGGAAGCTGCGGAGAAAAAGAGGGAGATGACCACGAAGGCCAAAAGAATGAAGTTGAGATAGAATATGATATCGCCAAGTGGTGTCTTAAGCCTTTTCCAGGTCAAACAGGAAGGCAACAACGGAGGTCTTCGCAGCAAAAGCAGTACGAATATAGACCTCCAAGTTCACCAGGACATCTGTCGTGCTGCGGCACTTGCGGAAACAAAATTGAGAAGGGGAGAGGAGGTGATGGTGTTCCAGGAACCACATCAGACGAACGTTAACCATACGTTCAAAGAGTTTGCAGACACAACTTGTGAGAGCAATAGGGCGAAAGTCCTTAGGGGAAGTACCCAGAGACCCCGGTTTGCGAACAGGGAGGACAACGGCATCGAGCCAGTCCTCAGGGACTGACGACGACTCCCAGATCCGATTATACAGACTCAGTAAATACTGAGACGTGCACGGAGGGAGATGGCGAAGCATCTCATCATGAATACCATCAGAGCCCGCCGCCGTAGAACCGCATAGGGCCAGGGCAGAACGAAGTTCAGAGAGAGAGAAGGGATCATTATAGGGAAGCTGAAGACGAGTGCAGAAATCTAAAGGACGAGACTCAAGGACAGGTTTACGAAGAAGGAAAGATTGGGGAAGATGAAGACCAGAGCTAACAGAAGAAAATTGGGAACCAAGTACGGAAGCGACCTGCAACGGGTCCGCCACAAGAGTATCATGGAGGTGAAGGACCGGTGAAACATCGGGAACGAACTTACCCGCTATCTTGCGGATACGCTTCCAGATCTGGGCCAGAGGAGTTTCGGACGTAATTGTTGAGACATAAGATGCCCAACATTCACGTTTAGCCATACAGATGGCCCTACGGGCCACCTCACTCGCTATCCGAAAGAAAAAAAAAGAATCGGTCGTCTGCCTACGGCGGTGCCTCTTCCAGGCTGCACGCTTACAGCGGACAGCCCGAGTACAGTCCGCATTCCACCAGGGAACGCTCTTCCGTGGACCCCGAGAGGAGGAGCTAGGGTTAGAGCGGAGGGCAGCGTTGAAGATGGTGTCATGAAAAAGGAGGAGAGCGCGAGAGAGAGGCAGAAGGGAGAGGTCAGAGAGAGCAGCACTGAGGGTAAATAGGGTCCAGTCCGCCTTAGCAAACTGCCAGCTAGGGAAAGAGAGGGAAGGGCGAAAAGAGGAAAAGGAAACAAGGATGGGGAAATGATCACTTCCATGGAGGTCATCAAGAACCTGCCACGTGAAATTTAAGTAAAGAGAAGAAGAGCAGAGAGAAAGATCAAGACAAGAAAGGGTGAGAGTCCGAGAGTCCAAATGAGTGGGCTCACCAGAATTCAGAAGAGACAGGGAAGAATAGAGGAGAAACGGCTCAAGAAGGCGACCCCGGGTATTCGTCAGAATATCACCCCAAAGAGAATGACGACAACTGAAGTCACCCAGCAGGAGCACAGGCTCCGGCAACGAGTCTAGGAGGTGTTTCAAAGCAGGAAGACAGAGCGGGACACTCGGGGGGAAATAAATGGAACAAACTGTGTACCATTTCCCCACAAAGATAAGAGCAGCAGAACAATGGAGAGGCGAAGTACATAGTAAAGGAACAAAGGGAACATCAGCACGAATCAAGAGAGCAGAAGAATTAGAAGCCCCAGCAACGGCTGGGGGGGAGGGGAGAGAAAGGAATAGCCACGAAAACGACTACGACGAGCACCAAGCATCGGCTCCTGGAGACAGACACAAAGGGGCGAAAACCGCGAAATCAGAAGTTGGAGTTCGAGGAAATTGGCGTAATAACCTCGAACGTTCCATTGAAGCATGGACAACGACGAGAAGAGAAAGGACAAAAACAGAGAACAAGGAAGAAACAAAGCGAAAGAGCAACAGAGCACGTTAAAGAATATCAGGGTCGGGATCAGGGTCAGCAAAGTCAGGGTTAGGGGGCATGGGTAAACTGAGCAAAGACGGAGGGAAGGAAACGGGAGAACAGATCAGAGGTGGGCGGGCTGGGTCCGGAGGAGGAGGAGGAGGATGGAGGAGGAGGAGGAAGGAGGAGGAGACAACGGAGAGGAGCAGTCAAGGACAGCAGGAGGAAGAGGGGGGGGGGTAGAAAGAGGGGAGCTCACCTCAGCAAGGGCAGCAACCGAGAGGGAAGCGGGGGTTAAAGAAACCTCCATAGCAGGAACAGGGGGCGCAACCACCGAAATGGGAGGGGGAAGGAGCAAGAGAGGCAGAAGTAGGGGCCGAGGAAGAAAGCAAAACCTTCTAACCGGCCGGGGAGGAGGAAGGAGAGGAGCCAGGCTTACGCTTCTGACTTAAAGAGACAGGTGTCCCAGCAACCACGTACTGGGCAACGGATTCTAGCGTCTCAACAGAAGCTGAACGAGAGCACACATGACGGCCGTTTGGAGAGCGATGGACATCAGCAAGCACCGACAGGCGACGGGGAGAGTCAAGAGACGGAGGGGAAGGATGGGAAGGAGGAACGGAGGGAGACGACGAAGAAGACACAGGAGACAAGACATACCGGGTAGAAAGGAGGGGAACCGCAGACAGAGGACCAGGAGGTGGATCCTTCGGGACAGAACTCAACGGAACGGAGGAGGGGGCAGTGGGAGTATCAGGGTCCAAGGCCCGGAAACGGTTGTGAGTCTGAGGAAGGTGGGAAGGATGAGAAGAGGAAGAGCGCAACACGCGAGCGTAAGAGATATTAGCATAAGGCGGGAGCCGGCGAACCTGGCACCTCGCCTCAGGAAAAGAAACGCTCCCGGTGCTTCAAGTTGAGGACGGCCGCCTCAAGCTTGTAATGGACACACGCACGGGAGAAGGTAGGATGGGCCTTACCGCAATTGAGGCAACAAGCCCAGGGAGAAGTGCACTCCAACTTAGAATGACCTTCGCCACCACACAAAGGACAGAGACAGTCACAGAGCAGCGGAAGCTACCATGCCCAAACCTCCAGCACTTGTTACAGATCCTAGGAGAAGGAATGTACTCCTGGACAGAGCACCTGGCACCAGCAAGAATGACAGAGGGTGGAAGGGTCCTACCATCAAAGATGATCTTCACAACACGAAGGGGTTGACGGCGACTACCACGAGAGGATCGAATAAACGTGTCCACCTGGAGAATAGAATGGCCCTGGGCAGCAAGAATATGTCGAATATCGTCGTGGCAGTCTCTCAGATCCCGAACACCGGTCGCAACATAGGGCGGGAGGAGAACAGTGCCAACACTGGCGATCAACTGAGCGTTCTTTGAGACCCGAACGGGGGTCTCGCCAAGGCAGGACAAGGCAGCCAAGCGAGAAGCAGCATCCTGAGAAGCAGCAGCAACGACACGTGTACCGAGACGAGTGGGGTTGAAGGCAACAGAGGCATCCACAGAATCAACAAGATGTCGATGAAGGGAGAAATCGTCAGGAGGTGCAGAATCAAGAGGGAGATCAAAGTATTTTGCCCACGAAGCGGGACTAAACAAAGCTTGATCGGTATCAGAACGGGAAGGAATCGTGCGAGGGCGGCAGTGATGAGGACGACGTTGAGAACCCCCAGAGAGAGAGAGGTTAAAAGGCGCAGTAGTTACAGCTAGAGATGGAGCCGCGACAGGGGACGAGGTAGTCACCACTGGGGGCTTGGGGCTCAACCCAACCACAGAGGAGGGAGGGGAGCTGAGGAGATGAGTCAGAGAGGCCAAAGGAGGAGCAAGGTCGGGGCCCAATGCAGCGGAGGCTTCAGAGCACTCTTGCAACACGGTCCGGTCTTGCAACACGGACCGACTCGGGGCTTGGTCGCCCACCCCACGAGCCTGAGAAGGTAAAGGAGAAACAGCAGAAACAGTAGATATTGTTACGAAAATGAACCATTCATTCACGAATGTGCCCCCACACCCACCATGAAGCCACAATTAGAGGCAGGACACCCAACAAGAAGCTATCGCCGATCATGCCGGGGCCTCCTAGGGGTCATGAGTATTCGCCCCACAAACGTCACCATAAGAACCGACAGTCCGTCGAGATCGGGTTCAGTGACGAAAGGGGGATTGACAATAAAAGGTTCCCCTCGCTCTCGACGTTGCGTACAACAGTTCTACGGGTGCAAGAGTATGCCTCCTCAAGCACCCGGGAGTCAAAATAGAAGTAGTCCAAAGGAAGAACCAAAACAAGCAAAAGGTCGGCAGGAAACGTCAAGCAGATAGGAGAAGAGGGGGAGAAAAACGAAACAGAAGGAACAGGAAAAGGTGCTCAGCACAATTGGAGAGGACGGCAGCAGGAGCACAAGGCTATAAAAGGACAGAGGACTGTCCCAAGGAGCATCACACTCCGGCAGCCGCCCACTAAGCCCCCCTCACAGCATCAATGAGCTGAGCGGGGAGGGGGGTGCCCTGTCAAGCTCAGTACACGACCTAAGGTGTGTCATTGAGGCACTGCCCACAGGGTATCACCTCGCCCTGCAGGTAAGGACAAAGTGACCTGCTCAGTGATACGGCCCTAATACAAAAATAATAGGTAAATTACAGAGCCAGACGACCAGACCACTGTGGTAACAGTGGTCTGGTCGCCTGCGTACTGGGGTGTGCACAAAACCAGCCATGTGGACAACAAATAATCAAGCAGTTGTGACGATAATCGAGAGATTGAGCCTGCTCTTCCCTTCATATTTACGTCGTTCAAGTACAAGATACTATATTGAAGATACGTCCACCAGTATCGCCAAACGTTTTGCCCAGGAAGCAAATCGTACCATGCACACCGACACACCGGCTACAGCCCGCCGTAACCAGCAAACTGCTCATTCTCCGCCTGCCTGTTGCCGATTGGCTGGTCTCTCGCCGCACCTGCACTCACGCCACCACCAAGAGTCGACGTCTGGGCCAGCAGCACGCCGTACTCCTCAGAATATCTCTGTGCTCCTTGGAGTTGACATCTCTCGCTAGTAGACACAAGATGGTGGCTTTCGTGTACTAAGGGAGGTGGCAGCTTGAAGCCAGTATTCCCACCACCTCACTTATTTGATTTATTTTAACTTGCATTCTTGTCTTAGAGTAACTTTCATTACCAGTAATTATTCATGTTTTGTTTGTTGACCCGTTTTGAATTTTATGAGATTGTCTTTATTTATGTCTTGTTTTCTAGAGTAATTAAAATTTCATTGTTTATATACTTTGTGTGTCTTCCCATTACCTTACCACAGACGAAAGGACAAACTTCTCTTTTTTTTTTTGTTATGTGACGAGGCCCTGCCCCCAGCTTTTGAAACAGCCGAACATCAACGCTTTACCGTCACACAGTATTTATCCAAGAACGGCATTACAAATCTGCAACGTTCCTTCCAAACGAGTGCAGCACGCACTCCTGGCAGACACGCAAACACACATGAGTATGCAGACATGTTACATCAACAGATGTGGAAATCCATTTGCTCCTATCACTGTTGAGTGCCACAAACCCATAATGTTTCGGCATGAGAACATTTAATACGAGAACATCAAGTCCAACAGATGCTATGCATTAATTGTCCCCAAGAGCAGCGAGGGCAGCCAAGTACCATATTCTTACACATGTCCCCGACTGTGTACGCCACCAGCAATCTCTAGCAGCTTCAAGCCTCAGTACTGCAGGTACAAACGTTACCATCATCCTCCTCCTGGTGGTTCCTGAACCTCGGGCAGCTTTAAGTGCTTGACCACATGGTCACCCATCTGTGGTCACAGCCACCATCTTGTGTAAATAAGGACATCTGGATGTGGATTTGATTTTCAAGAACGTATTTGTGTGTTGAATTGTCTTTCCCCTGTAACCTGTCCATGCATCATAGTCCACATCAATTTGCCTGTCAGTGCCTTAACAGGTGAAGGCCGAGTCTTTAAGACGAACATTACCTGACCCATCCCTGGCGAGTCCTACACTGGGTCAGTTGTCCTCAGGAGAGTCGGTAAGTATAGCGGAAATATCTATTATTTAACACCGCACATTTTAACACTTTGCATTGATTATTAAATGTATCCACTATGCATAACAAAGAACAAGTTTCTTGGTTGGAACTTGTGTAAACCGTTGATATTTGGGAAGAGAGAAGCCATATTAGTGAGGCAAGTCAAAGCTTTAAATAAATGTTCCCCTCGAGAGGGTCGAGTACCCATCCAGTTGGGCTGATATGTACCACTGATACACAGAGCAATCACACTAATGTGATGAATCAATGAGAAGAGTAGGAACAGGTTTGAGGATTCGAACCTATACGCTAGGCATTCCCAGGCACATGCCTCAGACAACTAGGCCACTACATAGCAAAAGGATTCTAACCCGAGATTCTATTGATACCGAGGGTTCCTAAGGCTTCCACTGAAGCTTAGAGGGTTCAGCTGAACCCAAGGATGCAAACCCTTTACCATATCATGGCTTGATTGTCAGTGGCGTGTGTATGATTTTTTTTTTTAAGTTGCATATTTTCATTACACGAGTTCAAACACGCATGGTAATGGTAATCCTCAAATTTTAGTGTTTGTTTCTACAACATAGTAGTATGATATAACACTGTATAATTGACAATTATCCTCAATAATCTTTAACAACGTTTGTTAAAAAAATTAGCTTTCTAAATCAATTTCTTTAACCATATTAGAATATGCAGCATGATGCTTAATACACTGGATGCTCGAACACGTCACAGATCAGTTAGGTAAGTTAGGTTGTGATGCCTAAAGCTAGTTAAAAAAAAATAAGTGGAGCTAGCACTATAGGTCACTGTCAGATGGAGGAGCTGGATAACGGCATGAACAGGTAGATGAATAGTGGATTAACAGGGCGATGCATCACTGGTAGGTGAATGGTGCTTGAAACTCTTCGATCTTGTACATACAATAGTATTATTTAGTTAAAAGTAAGGATAGTGATGCATAGACATTATTTACACGTTTAATGTGTATTGTGGGAGGAGGCGGGGCGGGAGGGGGGTGGGGGGGATTTGTCCGCTGATGAATGGAAGGGGAGACAGCCACGACTGTCAGCTGATGAATGGAAGGGGAGACAGCTACGACTGTCAGCTGATGAATGGAAAGAGAGACAGCCACGACTGGGTTGTGCACTTGTACGGGAAAGAATTCATTGCCAATAGTTTTTGTATTTCACACCCCTTAAATGTTCGTTCATGCTTGCACTAACCTCGACATGCATATCTACTCACTGTAAACCTTAATTGTTTCACAGTATCAATTTGAAACGTTCCTTGAAGTAAACTTTAAAAATGATTTTCCTCTGAATCCTTATTTGCTTCAATAAAAATGACACCCAATTTGAAACTCTTTCCTAAACGTTTGTCCTACCAAAACCTAATCCTAATGCTTGCTGTATCTTTCTTGTTAATCCTTACCGTGTATGAAATTATCTTCGGTACAAATCAATTTAAAACATTTGGAATTCCCCCTCATTCCCAAGCATGTTGCAATGAGAATTACACTTGAAAAACGATACTTTAATTCTACCTAAGGAATGAAACATTTTGATTATTCCTTTTAACTTCTTTCACAACTTATTCCCTTCCTTATCTACTATTTTTTGTTGCAACATCTTGCATCATTCCAGAAATTTTCGTTTCCTATACTTGCAACATTGCAAGAAACATCAATCTTTGCAACTGCTTTGCAACCCAGGACGAGAGGCATCTGTTATATTCTCAATTCTTCTACTATAGTCCTCTGACTGAACTATTGAATCAAAGTGAGACATGTTATCTTACCTGACCGCTGGATACCGACTAATAATACCCATACCCAAGCCAAATCCAAGACTAAATAACAAATTTAGTCCCATATGAGAAAATCCGTATTAGCCGTGAGCAGGAGTCTAACCTATGCTCTGGGGACTCCCGAGCAAACACCTTTAACAACTACACCACAACTTTTGTCAAAAGAATTGCAACTTGGGATGTTTGGGGAAGTTCCCAGAACAGAGGTTCGAATTCTGCTCACAAGCTCCTAATTTTCTCACATACATCACAATGCGATTTCTTTGTGCCTTCAGACCCATCTCTGACATCCTGCATGTGTAAAGTTTTGGAGAGGATTATACTCGACATGTTAACGTTTCAAATTAGACGCCAACTTGCTCCTAACCTGTATGATTTCCGTCCTGGAAGAAGCATTCAAACTTGCTTCGCTGAATATTTTGTTAGACACGGACCATGCTCTTAGGTGGCATTTATTGACCTCCAAACTGCTTTTGATACAGCAAAAAGGAGAAATAATCTTCGAACAATTAGCCTCTTTTGGAGTTAATATTAGACTGTTGACATTGCTCACGGGGTACCCGAGTATCAGAACAGCCTCAGTTCTTTCAAGGGGGTCAAAAATACTTTCTGGTAAGAATATTGGAATCAATGTTAAGTATGCAAGACAATTAAACATGTTTGTTAGATCCCTAATTATCATGCCTTGCCTTAGCCTCTGTATTGAACAAACTACAAGTAATACAGAATGAAGCAATGAGGATAATTTATGGTGCCCCAAGAAGCACAAAAATCAACTTTAGGGAAGAACAATCTTCCAACCATACTAGATAGAATCATCCAAGTCAACACCATTTTTTCCCTTCAAGTCATGAGAGACCCTACCTCTCCAGCATTGCTCTGAGAATTTATTATGTGCCGTTAACACACTAAGTGGTGCAACATACCAACTCACTCCTTGTATGATAAATGACCGAATAAAAAGGCCTAAAATCTCATCAATCTGAACATTCCGTATAAATGCAATATACCCGTCACTGATATCCCTCTTCATCTGTACACCACAATTCAAGTACCATATACACCCGACACTTATTAGGTTAATGAGAATGCTGCTCCTGTCAAAGCTGTAATTGCCTCATCATTTTTTTTAATTTTCTCACGAGAACCGTCAGCACTGATAACTCAGTAAAGTCATCTACAGGACGGACTTCAGTAGCATGATGTAGGTTTTACAGTAACAATACTTGCACACAGACTATCAGTATCAGGTTAAACAACTGGCTGACCCCTACACAAACAGAACTGGCTGCACTGCAACTAGCTACCAGTAGATTAAAAGAAACACGAGGAGGAATATTTGTGCATCAAAGTCTGCTCTACAAGCACTTTAAAACTTTTCCTGCACGTCGACAGCAAAAGCCTCATAATTGCACTTATAAATAATCTGCTCACTGCAGAGAATACTGTTTAAAATCTATCTTATATGGATATCTCTCAAATATAATCCCCCATAAAAGGACAAACATTGCAACCAAATTTGCGTGCAACAATGATGAAGTTGAATTAGACCCTGGAATCCCCATCTCTTGTCAAGACTATATATTGTTTCTAACACTCAAGTCTAATAGAGAAATTACCGACTTCCAAACGCCTGAAAGCACCCGTATAAAAACCTGGAATTTGTTTAGATCCAAAGCCAATGTCTTTGGGCAACAATGTTCACCAGACTGCGACTACTGAAAATCCGAGTCAGGCCCAACCGACCTGCACAAGTCGTTCTTAACATACTGAGAAGCTGCACATTGTTACGTACCCCTATAAGATACGTAAGTAAATAAATTAATATGTACATTTATAATTGTGTGTAAATTACAAGCATGTATATTGATATACTTATATGTTCTATGCAAACGTATTTTCATGTTACAGTGTTGGCGTTAGGCCCAACGTATCGTGGGAATGATTGTTTTATTTCTTTGTGTGCTCAGTTTTCCCACGGGAACTAATGATTTATATGTGATCATATGTGGGTAACAGAGGTGAATAATAATTGAGTGAACTGTATCTGGCAAATTGTCGTGGGACCGTCCGTTGCTGGGTGTGCATGCCATTATTCCCTTCTGTATGCATATTTTAATTACTATGTAAAGAAACAATTACCTTATTTTTGTATATCAATATGTATTAATTATTCATTAAGTTAGTTTAAGATTACTCTTGTCACAATGTATTGCTCCATTGTTGAAATAATAAATATTGTAACTTTGGCAAATTGTTCGCGGGGCAAGGCAATGTGTTTTGACTCTCGCGTTATTGTATTCAGTAGCTGATCCGGAACCAGGGAGTTAAAATCTTGTTGGAGTTAAGTTATACATTTTTGTTCTGTCATAGCCATACATATAATAATATTAATTTAATGTCTGGAAGATAGTGATATTTTTAATGTGATATATTGTGACCAAATAATCATCTGTTTGCTATTGAGATTTATTTAATATATATCTATATAAGATTGTGTATCTATTCTTCAGTCCTAAGGAAGAGTTTTATTTATGTGCTCATTACTTATCAAGGGGTTATACTGGTGATTCGCTATTGAGAACAGCAGTTGTCTCGTATCCCTAGACGTAATTAAAGCTTGGCTGCTGTAGGGTCACGAGCCGTAACGTACGATAGGTAACAAAGAGTTATGGGGGCCTGTGCCGGGAAATATTGTTCCCACTTAACTATGCTAATCTAACCTTGCCTTCCTAGGTACCCAGTGTGTCAAGTGTGTGTTTCTTAAGAACTATTCCATGTGCCAAGCAAGCCTTCCTGTGTGTCAAGTAACAACGTTTCACGATTTTGAGGTAAGTCATCCTATATATTTTGTTTGTGCAGTGAGGCCAAGCGAATTTTCAGTGTGGTGACAATTTTACAGTGAAGTGTAGTGCAGTGCCATTGTTTTTAATTATTTTTGTGAATCAAGTGCCAAGTGTTAGTAACGATGGAGGAGAAAGTTGCAGCGTTGGTGGCTTACCCAGACTTTGAAGGGATTCAGAACCTTAAAAAGACTGAGTTAATACAAATGGCAAATCAGTTGGATTTGACCGCCAACAATAGAATGGTTAAAGCCCAAATATTGAAAGTCATTGTGACGCATTTTGTTGAGAATGGGGAGTTAGATGAAGAAATTCTAGAAGAGTTAAGAGAGGAGTCGAGTGATCAGATGACGTTAAAGCGTCTTGAGTTAGAAGCGCAAATAGCCAATGCTAAGCTTGAAGCTCAAAAAGAACAGAAAATATTAGAGGCTGAAGCTCAGCAAAGGGAGCTTGAGACTAGGCGTTTAGAAATTGCGGCACAGTTGCAAATAGAAGCCACAAAAAAGCAACAATTAGAGATTCAACAACAAATGGCTGACACTAACTTCAGGCTTGAATCACAGCGTATGGCAGCTGGGCATGGAAATACTAGTAATGTTTCAATAAATAGTGATAATAATCCCATCAGGATGAATAAGTATATAGAGTTACCCAAGTTCAATGAGGAGGATCCTGAGGTTTTCTTTGCACATTTTTATAAAATTGCCATCAGTATGAACTGGCCAAGGGATCAGTGGGTAGCCATTATGCAGTCTCAATTTAAGGGGCGTAGTCAGGAGGTTTTCACATCCCTACCTGACGCTCATAGTTTTGATTATGAATTTGTAAAGAAAAGCATCCAAAATGCGTACCAGTTAAATCCAGAGGCACACAGGCAAAAGTTCAGAAACCTAAGGAGGATAAGGGATCAGACCATAGCAGATTTTACTCGTCAGAAGACGAATTTTTGCAACAGATGGTTAAAGTCACTTGCAGTCACTGATTTTGATGCTCTAAAGAATCTTCTTATAATGGAAGAAGTATTGTCATGTCTCCCAGACCAGTTGTCTACTTTTATGGCAGAACAAAAGAATGTAACAGATATTTATGAGCTGTCAAAGCTCGCGGATGAGCATGAGTTGTTGACTAAGGCCCCGTTTACGGCCACTTCACCTAAGTCTAGTCGTAGAGTAAATTATAATGCTCACCGAACTCCTTATCAGTACAAGTCTCCTCCTGGTGCGACAGTTACTCCCGTGAACTCTTCTCTTACTAACTCTAAGATGGTTACTCCATTGCCAGGATCATCTAAGCCTAGTAATGCTAATTCTAAACCGGCAGTTGGTTCTACCAGTGTGTCCACTGTCAAGCATTGTACCCATTGTAAGAGAAGGGGCATGTGATTTCTTCATGTTTTAGTTTGCATCCTGAACTACGGCCAACTGGTCTTATTATGAGTAAAGGATTGCAACCTATTAATTCTTCATGTATTACAGTCAGTCCCAATTGGATGGCTGAATTTAAACCCTATATTTCCACAGGTACCTTATTATGTAATAATGGTAGACATAAGACTGTTCAATTACTCCGTGATACTGGAGCTTCACAGTCTCTTATTACCCAGAAGGTACTTGCTGATGTTGACACCCGAGATCTGGGTGAAGTTGTGCTTCTCCAAGGTATTGCCGGTAGTGTGCAACCAGTGTCCTTATTGCAAGTTAACCTTGATTCTAACTATACTTCAGGATGGTGTAATGTTGGTGTAAGTAAACAACTGCCCATTCCTGGGGTAGACATTATTCTAGGTAATGATTTTGGCAACCAAATGGTTGTAGGGCCCAAGTGTCCCATCATGTTAACTAAACCCCATAATGTATTAGCTCAACCAGAAGCAGATGATGATATTATTTACCCTGCTTGTGTTGTAACTAGATCAATGGGACAAACAGGTGAGAGTAATCCTGTCTTCACTGAGGTTGCTGTTCCCAAGACCAGGACCCCTTCAGTAAAGGAGTGGGAGGTGGATCTTGAGGATTCCTTTATGACTCGACTGGATGATGAGAGTGAGGCCGTAGTAGAAGCCCCGCCGAACCTAAATCACAAGGAAAGTGAAGGTGAGGAGGCTGAACTATCTGTACCTTGCCCGCTTGTCTCCAGTGCGCCAGTTGTCGAGAGTGAGGCCGAAGTAGCTATGACTCCATTTTATTCTGATCAATCGGGAAAAGAGATCAAGCTACTAGGTTCTTGCCCGCTCGCTGCTGAGTCTGAGTCATTGCCCTTAAGTGTTGTACAGACTACTGATCCTAGTTTAAGTAAGTGTATTTCTGAGGCTCCTGATAATGTTGATGCATTGGAGGAAGGGACGGGTTTCTTCTTCAAGGATCGACTTCTGATGAGAAGGTGGAGACCAAAGGGAACTCCCTCTTCAGATGATTGTGAGATTAGAACCCAACTCGTTGTCCCCAATGATTATCGTAGGCAGGTCCTGCAGGCTGCACATGATGACCCCATGGGAGGTCATCAAGGTATCACGAATATGTACCATAAGATAAGTAAATATTTTTTCTGGCCAAAGTTAAAGAAAGACGTGGTCAGATATTGTCATAACTGTGTACCCTGTCAAATTGTTGGTAAACCAAATCAATCTGTACCTAGAGCACCATTGCAACCTATTGTAGTTCCTGATGAACCATTTACTCATGTTGTAATTGATTGTGTAGGTCCTTTACCTAAGACTAAATCGGGTAACATGTTTTTGTTCACTCATGTGTATGACTACTAGATTTCCTAAAGCTTATGCTCTACGGAATACCAAGGCTCATAATCTCATCAAGTGTCTTGAAAGATTCTTTTCGTTGTTTGGAATGCCTAGAGTTATTCAGAGTGACAATGGGGGAAATTTTGTTTCTAAAGTTTTCAGAACTTTTTGCGAATCCCGAGGGATTCGGCACAAATTATCCAGTCCATATCATCCACAAAGCCAAGGTGGGCTTGAACGTTTCCACCAGACTTTAAAACAAATGCTGAGGACAACAGGAGAAACTCATCCACGTAATTGGGATGAGAATCTCCCCTTTGTGTTGTTTGCTGCTAGAGAAGGGCTACAAGAGTCATTGGGCTGTTCACCTTTTGAACTAGTGTTTGGTCACCAAGTAAGAGGTCCTCTTAAAATGCTACAAGAAAAGTTGTTGGGAGATGTCTCTGTTCATCAGAGTGGATTGTACTTGAGTGAGGTCAAGGCCAAGTTGTGTCGGGCTCGTGAGTTGGCGAAAGAACATCTGGGAAGGACTCAACAAGCCATGAAAGTAAGATATGACAAGAAGTTCAAAGCTAAGCTCAGGTCTTTTGCTGTCGGAGATTTGGTGTTGGTGTTGAAACCTCGTATGGGGACTTCCATGTCCCATAAGTTCGCCGGACCCTACCAAGTGGTAGAAAAGGTGGGAGACCTAACTTATAAACTAATTAGCCCTAATCTTTCAGAACCCCAAATGACTGTACACATTAACAGATTAAAAGTTTATGTTGGACCTGGTGTAGTAGCTTGTTTTAGTCGGGAAGAGTTACCACCTGAGGATAATTGTAGTGAGGGACATGTTGTTAATATTCAACTTCTCAGTTCCAGTTCCAATGGCAGGGAGATGCTATGTCATTTACAGGAGGAACAACGTGATGAGTTCCAGGTTCTGCTGGACAACCATACCTCTCTCTTTGGGGAGGTTCCTACCCAGACCCACCTCATCACACACGACATTCAGCTCCTGGACAGCACCCCCATTCGACAACATCCGTACCGAGTGAATCCCGAAAAGAGGAAAATTATACAAGCAGAAGTGGAATATCTGCTCCAGCATGATTTCATTCGGCCAAGTCAAAGTACTTGGAGCTCTCCGTGTTTGTTAGTGCCAAAACCAGATGGAACCTGGAGATTGTGCGTGGATTATAGGAAACTGAACAAGAACACTACAGTGGACGTTTTTCCTTTACCCTTGTTGGAGGAATGTATTGAGTCCATAGGACATGCCGAATATGTAAGTAAGCTTGATTTGTCAAAAGGGTACTACCAAATCCCATTAACAGAGTATGCTAGGGAGGTTACTGCTTTTGTTACACCTGATGGTGCGTATGAATTTAATGTCATGCCATTCGGTTTGAGAAATGCACCTGCTACTTTTCAAAGACTCATGAATTTCTTACTCAAGGATGTGCCAGATTGTAGGGCCTACCTTGATGACATTGTTTTGTACAGTAAGAATTGGGCAGATCATCTCTTAGGCCTTAAGAACTTGTTTACAGTGTTGAAAAACGCAAAGTTAACCATAAATATGAATAAGTGTAGTTGGGCAAGAGGTACGATAACTTATCTTGGACACGAGGTAGGACAAGGTAAGATTATCCCCTTACAAGATAAGATTCAAGCCATTGTGGACTACCCAGTGTTAACCAATAAGAAAGGAGTCCAACGGTTTATTGGTATGTGTGCATACTATAGGCGTTATTGTAGGAATTTTTCAACAGTAGCTGCTCCTTTGACAAATTTGTTACGCAAGCAAGTAAAGTTTCAGTGGACACAAGATTGTCAGAATGCTTTTCAGAACCTAAAGGGCATATTGTCCACCTCACCTATTCTTGCTAGTCCCCAATTTGATAAACCATTTATATTACACATTGATGCGTCAGATGTTGGAATAGGTGCTGTGCTTATTCAAGTTGGTTTAGACAAGATTGAGCATCCTGTGTATTATTATTCTAGAAAATTTAATGCAGCTCAGAGAAATTATTCCGTGGTAGAAAAGGAGGCGTTGGGTCTTATATTGTCAATTAAGAAGTTTGAGATTTACTTATCAGGAAACAAAGTGTTAGTATTTACAGACCACAACCCCCTTATCTTTATAAATATGATGAAAGTCAAGAACCAACGAATTCTGCGCTGGTCATTGTTTTTGCAGGAATTTAATGTAGAAATCAAACATATTCCAGGCAGACAAAATGTTATTGCTGATGCTTTGTCAAGAAGTTTTGATGTACCATAAATGAAATGTTTCTTTTCACTTAACATTTTTACTTCGGAAAAAATGCCATTGATCTTCAATCCATTGCATTTTTTTTTCTTGGAGGTGGAAGTGTTACGTACCCCTATAAGATACGTAAGTAAATAAATTAATATGTACATTTATAATTGTGTGTAAATTACAAGCATGTATATTGATATACTTATATGTTCTATGCAAACGTATTTTCATGTTACAGTGTTGGCGTTAGGCCCAACGTATCGTGGGAATGATTGTTTTATTTCTTTGTGTGCTCAGTTTTCCCACGGGAACTAATGATTTATATGTGATCATATGTGGGTAACAGAGGTGAATAATAATTGAGTGAACTGTATCTGGCAAATTGTCGTGGGACCGTCCGTTGCTGGGTGTGCATGCCATTATTCCCTTCTGTATGCATATTTTAATTACTATGTAAAGAAACAATTACCTTATTTTTGTATATCAATATGTATTAATTATTCATTAAGTTAGTTTAAGATTACTCTTGTCACAATGTATTGCTCCATTGTTGAAATAATAAATATTGTAACTTTGGCAAATTGTTCGCGGGGCAAGGCAATGTGTTTTGACTCTCGCGTTATTGTATTCAGTAGCTGATCCGGAACCAGGGAGTTAACATCTTGTTGGAGTTAAGTTATACATTTTTGTTCTGTCATAGCCATACATATAATAATATTAATTTAATGTCTGGAAGATACAGTGATATTTTTAATGTGATATATTGTGACCAAATAATCATCTGTTTGCTATTGAGATTTATTTAATATATATCTATATAAGATTGTGTATCTATTCTTCAGTCCTAAGGAAGAGTTTTATTTATGTGCTCATTACTTATCAAGGGGTTATACTGGTGATTCGCTATTGAGAACAGCAGTTGTCTCGTATCCCTAGACGTAATTAAAGCTTGGCTGCTGTAGGGTCACGAGCCGTAACGTACGATAGGTAACACACATTAACCACAGTATATATAAAGTTAACACTTTAAAGTAGATTCATAAAAAGCCATCGACACACTGGCTTGACTACCAGAAATAAATTATGAATGACCTTCCACTTTCGACAAAATATTTCTTTGACAACCACAAAATAAAAATAAGATTCCTCCAACAACACACTGACTACTTGGACATGCCGGAGTGCCACAAGGCTGTGTACTCGCGTCAACATTACACCACACATTACAGAGGGAAGGACGGGTAGGAATGGCGGTCATGCTGATAAAGGACTGGAGTTGCAAGGAGATGGATATCCCGGGCTGCGAGGAATTCAGAGACTACACAACAGGCACCATGACGATGGGAGGACCAAAGATAGTAGCAGTGATATATAACCCTCCATTAATTAAATGACAGGCAAGATTATGACAAACATAGCAGTACCTACTATAACTGTAAGGGCAGACTCTGTCGACTGTTAGAAATCGATCCCATCTTCTAATCATGGGGGACTCCAACCATAGAAAGATACAAGAACCGTAAAGTGGAACAGAGCGAGCTAAACTATTGGAGACAACATGAAACCTTTAAAGCCAACATGTAATAGGACCAACAAAACTAGAAGTAATGATGAACCAGTTTGACTATCAAGAACTCGCTTAACGATTCACATATGGGAAATAAAGTTCGAAGCCCCATGGGAATGAGTGACCACTGTGTATAGACAAATGCCTGGACTACTAGAAGGAAAATTACAAGTTAAATTTTTTTAATATAAATATCATAGGTAGCAAAACTCAAGAGGAAAGGCTGCTCAGACATTATAGACTACAACACCCAGAGGAGTAAGGAGGCGGCACAAGTTTGTGCTGGTAGGAGAAAATGTTATTTCACGACTGTGTTAAGTTGTGCTTGTGAGTATGCAACCCATTCTCGCAAATTTAATAAGTCAATATTGACTTATTAAACATGTGCATAGGTGACATACTTAACATAATAGATACCCTTAAAAAGATTCATAGAAAACACCGACCTTACCTAACCTACTTAGTATGTTAAGATAAGCATCTTATTGCTTCGTAATTACAATTATTACCTAACCTATAATAGGTATAGGTTAAGATATAATTGTAATTACGAAGCAATAAGATGCTTATCTAAAGATACTAACAAGGTTTGGTAAGGTCGGTGTTTTCTATGAATCTTTTTAAGGGTATCTATTATGTTTAGTATATCACCTATGCATGTAGTTAATAAGTCAATATTGACTTTACGAATTTGCGAGAACAGGTTGGAGTATGACGAAACGTATCAGCGTCCACTCTTCAAAGTGCACATCGATCCGTGCACTCTCCTGTGTCCTCTGATCTGAGACCAAGGTCTCCCTTGCTGGGTATCTATGGGCAGCCCTCTGGCTGGGATGGCCAAGAATATTTCAAGAGTCGTTGCATGCCCAGATCACAATAGGTGGTTAAGGAAATCAGTGGAACTCTGTGGCTCCAGTCATAAGGACAAAACTTAAGGGGCTAGTTTCGTGCTCCAAGGCCAGAAGGGTTCGCAGGTCTCCTAACTTCCAATGTTACTTTTCCCTGACATGAAACCTAGACAAAGATTACTTGTGTATGGTATTGTCATTGGCTTAGATATTTTTTTCTTGTCTATTCGGCCACAGCGTCATTGGACAAAGAAAAACTATTCCAAATGATAGACTTCGAGGAATAAAAGGATGAATTCATGGACGGGTTACCCAGCCTGTATCTTGCAACAAGCACCGAATTGACAGAACCCATCAACGGAGAGAAAACCTGTAGCCCGGGAGTCTCTTCTAACCATGTCTGCATAAAATAATGATACAACTAGTACTCCGAGCAGACCTTGATAAATTATGGAGACATGACATAAGGAGTACCCAGGCCGAAGGTTCTTTCAGAAAGCATCCAGGATACAGCAGAAAAGGTATATCTCTGTGGAATGAAGAATAAAAGCTTAATTTAAAATTATGAGGAAGGCAAAAAGGGCCCAGACCAATAGGCTAAGAGGACGAGACACTTGGTCATCAAGATCAGCTCCACAACAAAGCATCTATAACTACAGAGATCATGGAATGACCGGCTGATATTTGATAACGGGCTACCTTCCATTCCCTCCAGAACAGGTCGTGGTTCTCCCCCCCAAAATAGGAACCAGGTCAACTGATTTAACTATTTGAAACGACCGCCAAGTGTAACATTGGCCTCAGAGGAGTATTAGATTTTGACGACTGACAATGAACAAAGGAATTAGAGGAGATACCAGTGCTACAGAAGAGACGACTACTACGGGTACAACGGAAACAAGATATTGGTACAACAAAATAAGGTAAATTCCAAAACAAAATATTTAGTTCCTTCGAATATTCTGTTGTATGTGTTACGACCTGGTTGGTCTATTGGTCTATATGATAATTAACAAACAGTATATAATATACAAACAATATAATAAGCAATATTATGTATTAGCATACTACGCATATTTAGGCTTTGATTATGTTAGGTGTTTGGTTTCTGTTGGTAATTATATTTGTAGTACCTGGGAGCAGCAGTTACAGCACTGTGGTTCGAACAAAAGTAGTCAGCTAATCACTGTTCGAGAAATGTTTGAACGTTCAAACAAATGGTTGAACAACTGTTTAAACGAATGGAAAAAGTTTTTTCCATTCATAAACAAGAGTTTTGTTGGTACATGGAATGGATTTTAGAGTTTGTGGACGAGCTGTTACACTACAATAGATCATGTTCGAACATTTCTCCAACGGTGCTTCACTGACGACCCAAAGCTGTAAATTTCAACCCATGTAGTTCCAATACAAATAATGGCAAACGGAACCTTACCACCCAACCTAACCTATTGCTAACTTTACATTGAAATTATAATAACTCATGAGAAACCAATTTTTAATACACAATGTTCAAACTGATGAATGCATTGGAGTGGAGGAAGGCCACCACTAACGAGCCTGGCCTGAGGATGGGATGCTGGAAACGAGCATTTGCCCTTTGTTGAAGAGGACAGGCTGCTTTACTACAGTTCAAGCCGTCCATGAATGGGCAAAGTTCACCCAGACCCGAAATTTACCATCTAGACCGGCGTGGAGGAGCGTCCCTTCCTAGGTACTTGTGTTTATATATATATAGACGAATAAAGACATCTATTAAAGGTTAATTACAAATACTCAAACCTTCACTTTTATAAACATCCTGCCACCTGGTTTCTCTCAAGAGACTTCAAACTTTTCTCCCTGGTAATCCAAATCAAAGGTCTAACTAGTGATCAAATAAATCTGGGGAAAGCCTTGGAGGAGTTCAGGGGCGTCTTTAAAACAAGAGGCTGCCCAGAATCCACCATATGAGATGATGCCAAGAAACTGGCCACTCTCCAGAGTCAAAATCTTGATCGGGAACAAACACATCCAGAATATACAGGATGGTTCTACCCAAGTTATATTTTCCGACAGTTTCAGGAAGCATCCGAAAAGACGTTAACAACCTCTAATCATGGATGAAGGAAACCTTTGGCGAACATCCGGCCTGGTACTTGGTCGGAATCTTTGTTAACTTTAAAAAAAGGTACATCCCCAGTGACATTAGAAGCGGCACTCTTCCCAACAAAAACCCATAGACCCCTCGTGAATTCTAGTGTCCCTGCTCTATTACTTGTTATCCTGTGGTCACAGAAGCTCTGCCAGTTATATAATCTTTTCTCCCCTCAATAATGAGGGACACTTTGCACTAACAACAAACCAGGAACACCACGTTATCCAGTTCCGGAGACCCAGAAACGTTCACCTCTAACACTTCAGTGACTGCCACCTGACCACAATATTTGTCGATTTGAAAAATTGCTGCAGCGTTCAGGGGCTAGCAATACCTTGTGCGAGAAGCGGATGATGACCACGTAGCTGCAAGTGCTCAGCCTCCCAAAACTGTATCCGACGCTACATTCAGCTTGCTAGGCTTTGCCCTCACCCTAAAACTTTCCTCTCGGCAGCTAGTGTTCCAACCTCAACTGAGGCATCACCTTCTTGGAAATGGGAACAAACCCATTATTTGTATTAGTGCAGGGGGTAATGATGTTGGGCGAGCTAGGAGTGAGGAACTAATACAGAGATTTAGGACAGCCATTGAATTAGTTAGGAGCAAGGGAGGAATCCCGATCATATGTGGCATTCTTCCAAGAAAGGGAGTGGGAAATGAATGGATGTCGAGGGCACTTGGTGTCAATTGCCGGCTGGAAAGATATTGCAAATCAAATGCAATATCTTTCATAGACAACTGAGAACGCTTCTATGCAAGAAATGAAATGTATGCTCGTGATGGGGTGCATCTATCGAGGGCTGGGGTTGTTGCTGTTGCGAACTCGTTGGAACCAGTGGTTAGAGGTGTTTGGGTTTAAACTGTTAGTAGATAGTGGTATGGGAATTGATTTGGAGGAAGGAGGTAATAAAAGTATGTGTTCGTGGGAGAAAAGAATTGGCAAAATGATCAGGGAAAGAAAAGGGCCTCAAAATAACAATTCACTTAGGATATATTACACTAACAGTAGAAGTCTAAGAAATAAAATTAATGAATTAAATGCTCTTGTCTGCACAGAAAAAAATAGATATTATTGCACTTACCGAAACGTGGATGAACGTAGAAAATAGAGAACTATTAGCTGAATATCAGATAAATGGATTTAAACTATTTCACACGGATAGATATATTAGATGAGGAGGGGGAGTAGCCATATATGTTAGGAACAATTTGAAATGTAGTCTCAAAGAGGGAATCAAAACTGAGCCACACACAGGCCCCATTTAGATTATGCAGTTCAGTTTTGGTCGCCGTATTATAGAATGGATATAAATTCACTTGAACGTGTCCAACGTAGGATGACTAAGTTAATTCCCCAAATTAGAAATCTTTCATATGAAGAAAGATTAACAAAGCTTAAGTTGCATTCACTGGAAAGGCAAAGAGTTAGGGGTGACATGATAGAGGTTTACAAGTGGATGAATGGACATAACAGGGGGGGATATTATTAGGGTATTAAAAATATCAACACAAGACAGAACACGAAACAATGGGTATAAATTGGATAAGTTTAGATTTAGGAAAGACTTGGGTATATACTGGTTTAGTAACAGGGTTGTTGATTTGTGGAACCAATTGCCGCGTAACGTGGTGGAGGTGGTGTCCCTCGATTGTTTCAAGCGCGGGTTGGACAAGTATATGAGTGGGATTGGGTGGTTATAGAATAGGAGCTGCCTCGTATGGGCCAATAGGCCTTCTGCAGTTACCTTTGTTCTTATGTTCTTGGTTAATTTTTAAATGTAATTAATTGGACTGGTGGAATAGAAAACAGACTAAAAGAAGGATGGATGGAGTGGAATGGGGAGGGAAAGATGTTTGAAATGTTACCGAAAATGTTAAACATTAACCATATGTTACACCACAACTAAATTTGGAAATTATGGGCCAGAAGAATGGTTTACCACTCTGAAGTGGTTGATGCATAGAGTACTATACCTATTAGAAGATCATCGCTTCAAGGTATAGTGTTAAACGATTAAAATTATTAAAAGTGTTCCCTTCGCCTTATGTACTTAGTTGCGAATATATATATATTATATACTACATAATGATCAACTGCGATTCAAGAAAGCTTTAATCCTTCCATACCTGCAGTACCGTTGTACGAGACCAATTTCTTGGGTCTGGTTGACCATACCTGCACTGCCGTTGTATTGAGACACCCTCGTACATACCTGAAATTTCATATTAAATACCTCAAAATACTAAAATTAACACTATGCAAAGTTTGAGAAATATCCCTCTAGACAATCTATCACGTCAGACTTTGGTGGATCCAAAAAGCCGACTTACCTCAGAAAGGCAAAACCTAACCTCAGACTTGACTCATCCACAGGCCGTTCTCAACACAACGGCCAAGTGGTCGTTAACCCGGCAGCCAAACATGAACGTGAAGACCGCTTCACATTTATCTTGTCTTCAGTCTATGCTCGTCCGTGCACTGACTCAACAGTTCATACATTTTAACATAAGATTTATTTAGGAACTTTTGATTCGTGAACTATTATACATTATTATTAATTAGGCGAGGGAGACAGGTTGGAATACAATCAGGTGCCAAAATTTCCTTCAACTATCATGGAACTATTCACAATTTAAAAATACATTAATATTTACTTATATTTGACAAAATATAGTACTTGGTTACACAGGACGTTAATGTTAATTAAGGCGTCTCTGGGGTTGGCTGCAGCGTGGACGACACTGACTCAGGATGGCTAGTCTCATTCACACAGGATGGTGGGTGTGTGTGTGTGGGGGGGGGGGGGGGGGAATGAGACACTTGCTAGATTAAAAGTCTTTGGTCCGTATTTCAAGGATTGAAATCTCATAGTTCACAACAAATATTATAACTGCCAGAATTTCACTACTATAATAGTTTTGTAAACTTTTTTTGCATTTGCTCGTGGTTGAACGCTCAATTTCATAATAAAGTTGACAAGCTGCTGTTGTGGAACAGTTAATCACATAGCGTCGCTTTAGAATATTTTGTTTTATTAAGCTTCAAAAAAATTCTTAAGCTTGGTAAAAGTCTGTACTAATAGACAAAGGTCTATTACTCATTATTATATATACAAATGGGTAAAACAGAGCAAATCCACTATTTTAAATAAAGCTTTAACATCTTGTAACTGTGTTTATTTAGACAATCGGCAAATATAGACAATTCTATGAACAGAATACAATGTGATAAAATAACTGATCATCTAGAGTAACTTGCCTGTAAGCCTGACGCAGGTAACCTCATGCACAGGACTGTCCAGGTGACTAATTTAGTAAAACCAATGAGGCGGGCGCTGAGCAGCACCTTTCTCGACGCCGGCCTGCGCCACACTGCCCGCCGCGCCTCTTGACTAGCTTAGCCTGATGGGTCAACTACCTGTGACGTCATTCACCTCACCTGACATGAGGCCTCCTCACATACTAATAATTCACAAGTAAAGTCACTTCAACAATATTAATATAGAGAGTATTTCTATTAATATGAAGTATGAGCAAGCGTGAGTATGTATTAAAAGCACATACTTCACTACTGGACATTAAACCCACTACCACATCCACCTAGTAGCTTGGAAGCTCCATAACGCCTTCTGTACTCACCTAATTGAACTCACCTAATTGTGCTTGCGAGGGTTGAGCGCTTGCTCTTTGGTTCCGCCTCTCAACTGTCAATCAACTGATGTGCAAATTCCTGAGCTTACTGGGCTGTGTCATATCTACAATTAAAACTGTATGGAGTGAGCCTCCACCACATCACTGCCTAATGCATTCCATCTGTTAACTACTCTGACACTGAAAAAGTTCTTTCTAACATCCCTGTGGGTCATTTGGGTACTCAGTTTCCACCTAGATCGCATGCCATCCGTGTTTAACAGTTTATCTTTATCTACCCTGTCAATTCCTCTGAGAATTTTGTAGGTAGTGATCATGTCTCCCCTGACTCTTCAGTCTTCCATTGTCGTGAGGTGCATTTCCCGCAGTCTTTCTTCGTAACTCATGCCTCTTAGTTCTGGGACTAGCCTAGTGGCATATCTCTGAACTTTTTCAAGCTTTGCCTTGTGCTTGACAAGGTACAGGCTCCATGCTGGGGCCGCATACTCCAGGATTGGTCTTACATAAGTGGAACAAGGTTCTGAATTATTCTTTACATAGGTTCCTGAAGACAGTTCTGACGTTAGCCAGCCTCGCATACGCCGCAGATATTAGTCTTTTTATGTGGGCTTCAGGAGACAGGTTTGGTGTGATATCAACTCCTAGATCGTTTCTCTCTGTCCATTTCATGAAGGACTTCATCTCCCATTCTGTATCCTGTGTCTGGCCTCCTGTTTCCACTGCCTAAGTTTCATTACCTTACATTTACTCGGGTAGAACTTTAGTAGCCATTTGTTGGATCATTCATTCAGTCTGTCTAGGTCATCTTGTAGCCCCATACTGTCTTTCTCCGTCTTAATCCTCCTCATAATTTTTGGATCATCAGCAAACAATGAGAGGAATGATTCTATACCATCTGGAAGATC
This sequence comes from Procambarus clarkii, assembly GCF_040958095.1. Taxonomy (NCBI): domain Eukaryota; kingdom Metazoa; phylum Arthropoda; class Malacostraca; order Decapoda; family Cambaridae; genus Procambarus; species Procambarus clarkii. Next base: position 20,360,306 of record NC_091222.1, on the reverse strand, counting down.
ATTTACATATATAAGAAACAGTATGAGTCAAAGGACTGAATCCTACGGACCCCACTGGTGATGTCTCGCCAATCTGAGACCTCACCCCTCACAGTGACTTACTGTCTTCTGTTACATAGGTACTTCCTCATCCAATGGAGTACCTTCCCTTTCACTCCTGCCTGCATCTCCAGCTTTTGCTGTAACTGTAACTGTGTTATGTTGGGGTCTAGGCCAGGGGCCAGGTACAGCAACCGGTTACGGTGTTTAGCGTCGTGTGTGTGTATGTATTTACTGTGTGGCTGTAGGGTCGAACTCTTAGCTCTTGGACCCTACCTTTCTAATTTTCAGTTGGCTAATTAACCGATTCAAGACATTTGTTTTATCTGTCATATCAACTACATAAACACCTCCTCCTAAGAGGGGGCTCGTAGCCCCCCACCTGCTTTCTAAACATTCTAAGATTATTGGCAGTCTCCGTCGTGTAGTGGTGTAGTGGTAAGACACTCGCCTGGCGTTCCGCGAGCGCTTTGTCATGGGTTCGTATCATGGCCGGGGAGGATTTACTGGGCACAAATCCTTAACTGTAGCCTCTGTTTAACGCAACAGTAAAATGTGTACTTGGTTGTAACAACGATTCTTCGTGGCGGGGATCGTATTCCAGGGACCTGCCCGAAACGCTACGTGTACTAGTGGCTGTACAAGAATGTAACAACATTTTTGAGATATATACAAGAATGTATATATCTCAAAAAAAAAAAAAAATATTGCAATGTCTCCTTTCACATGTTTTTATTATTTACATTTATAACTTTGAATCGAATTAGCATCAAAGCCGTCTACATATGAAGGGATGGTTCACCAGCTCACTTACAATAGTGCTCTTATGCCTGTGGGAGCCAGTACACTTGTTAAGAGCACTTGTTAAGTGTGCGGACTTAACTTTGGTAACCAGCAACCGAAACATCTAGTGTTTGGGCTCATGTGAGAGCCCCAGTCACCAGCAGTCCAGAAATGTTACCCTGGCCGGGGTAGCACGTCTGTGGACAGAGATATGCCGATAGCATCATCTCATTGTATGGCTTGAAGCGAGACTCGAGACTCGGAAACAAGCTAAGCCCCAATCGTGGGTGAGCTGTGGGCGTCGTCATGGAAACAGCCGCCATCTTAGTAAACAGCTTGAGCCGCCATGTTGGTCGGCCATCTTGGAGTTGCCCTAGGGGCTATGGTTTACCGTCGCTGATTGGTTGAGAGGGGTAGGCCGCTGTATGCCTTCCTCTCATTGGTTATTTCAAGGAGGACGCGGGAATCGCCGATGTAAGCGTCATTCTGAACCCAGCTGCCACTTTGTCAAGACGCTCTCTGTACTCAATTCGGCCAAATTGAGTATAGGACGTCGTGGTGGCTTGACTACTCAACTGCTTCACCTCCTGCTTCATCTACGACGGCGGTCGTCACAGAATCCGGCCGAAGTCGTCGCTCCAAGGGGAGAAAGACAAAGTATACAGTGGGTAGAGATCTTGTGATCTGGGATTGTGGGGTAATGTGCATACAAGCAGTAACAGACTCATAGATCCCATACCAGTGATTAAAAAGAAAACGTTCCATGCAGCTATATTCTCTGTAGCAGTCGATGGGAACGGGGGAAATTCGTGCCAAGTGTTCAGGGGCAGTTTTCTCAGAAATTCGTGGAAAAAAATCTCGAGCCAGTGTTTTGGCGCCAAAAGTGTTGGGGGCATTACGCTTGCTCGGGAAGGGTGGGGAGGTTTCTGTCACCTATGCCACCTACCGCCACCTACGCCACCTACTACTGCCGTGAGCGAGCCAGCCACCCGTAGCGGGGTGCCTGATGTATGGGAATGGTGTGTAAGCCAGCAGCATGAATGAATAAGTACCTATGTGTGTATTTGTGGTGATCAGTTAGTCTCTAAGAGCTTGAATTCGAAAGTCAGGTGTTCCGTCACATTGTCACGCAGCACCTGTAGAGGTGAAGTGAAGTGTGGACGAGGAGATAATCACCCTTTGTTGTCATCTTGTCAGTCTAGAGTGACTTACGTCTTGTGTACACAGACGTACAGTGTGTGTGTGTGTGTGGGTACACACGGAAACAGAGTATACATAATATTATATTATTCCATTGTGGTAATTAAATCATTTTTGATCGTCCGTGGGACGGAGTGATATTATTTCCATGTGTAGTATTGCAGGTGTGGAATTCCAACACTGAGTGCTCAGGTTAGTGTGTGTGTAATGTCAGTGATTCCTGGTAATGATTATTGTGGAGTGTACCACAGTGTGGTCTTAATTTCTTGTATTGTTCCCAGGGCCGTGACAAGTGTGATTTATATATATATATATATTGTGACGGTAAAGTGTTGGAGTGTTGATGTTCGGCAGTCCTCCAATGACAGGTGGCAATGCCTTGTCACACTTACAGAAAAAAAGACTGCTTGCCTGTTTGTCTGTGGTAAGGTAATGGGAAGACACACAAAACACAAAATATAAACAATGAAATTTAAATTACTTTATAAAACAAGATATGAACAAAGACAGTCCCTTGCTTTACGTAAAATTCAAAACAAGTCAACAAACAAAACATGATTAATTAATAGGTGTGAAATTTACTCTAAAACAAAATAAAGTGCAAGACAATAATAATGATAATCAGGTGCTGAGAATACTGGCTAAAGCTGCCAACTCCCTTAGTACACGACAGCCAGGGCTTAGTCTACCAGAGAGAGATGTCAACTTCTAAGAGCACAGAGATATTCTGAGGAGTACGGCATGAGCTGGCCCAGGCGTCGACTGAGGTAGAGGGCGAGTGCAGGTGCAGGTGCGGTCGGCGATACACGAGCCAATCAGGAGCAGGCAGGCAGAGAATGGGTAGTTTGCTCGTTGACGGCGGGCGGGGAGCCGGGGTGTCGGGTGGTGCAGAGTACGCTTTGCTTCCAGGGCAAAACGTTTGGCGATACTGGTGGACGTATCTTCAATATAGTATCTTGTACTTGTAAAATGACGTGAATGATATAGGGAAGAGCAGGCTCAATCTCTCTTGGAAGAAATTATCGTCACAACTCTCCCCCGAAGCCTGCGGTTCAGGAAGAAGTTACGTCTTCATGTGGTAGAGTGATAGGTGGAGTTGCGTCTATTTCATAGACTCTGGAGAGGGCGTCGGCTATGATGTTGTCAGACCCCTTGATGTAGAGATCTCCAGGTTGAATTTCTGCAGATATCAAGCCCATTGTACAAGCCGTCGAGTATCTTGTACTTGTAAAATTACGTGAATGATATAGGGAAGAGCAGGCTCAATCTCTCTTGGAAGAGATTATCGTCACAATATATATATATATATATATATATATATATATATATATATATATATATATATATATATATATATATATATATATATATATATATATATATATATATATATATATATATATTAGTATATTTTGGTAGCAGTCTTTCCTGTAGACATATATTATAAAATATGACCGAAAAAGTAAGATTAATAATTCTAACACGAATTCTCTCAATCTTTCGTACATTTCTTTTCACTGTTGGAGGTAATTCAAAAATCAATTCTCCAAAATTCATTTTTATTTCTTGTCTGACGCGACACTTGAGCACGTTTCGTAAAACTTATTACATTTTCAAAGACTTTAGTTAACACATACACAACTGAATAGAACTTACACATCTTCGATTTTGTTTATATCTACATTTGAGTGAGGTGGTATTTAATAAGGTATTAATTTCATCAACACAAGCCAGAACATGAAAAAATGGGTATTGAATAGAAGTGATTGCAGAAAGCCTATTGGTCCATATTTCTTGATGCTTCTATATTGGAGCAGAGTCTTGAGGTGGGTAGAATATAGTTGTGCATTAATTGGCTGTTGATTGCTGGTGTTGACTTCTTGATGTGTAATGCCTCGCAAACGTCAAGCCGCCTGCTATCGCTGTATCTATCGATGATTTTAGTGTTGTTTACTAGGATTTGTCTGGCGATGGTTTGGTTGTGGGAAGAGATTATATGTTCCTTAATAGAGCCCTGTTGCTTATGCATCGTTAAACGCCTAGAAAGAGATGTTGTTGTCTTGCCTATATACTGGTTTTTTTGGAGCTTACAGTCCCCAAGAGGGCATTTGAAGGCATAGACGACGTTAGTCTCTTTTAAAGCGTTCTGTTTTGTGTCTGGAGAGTTTCTCATGAGTAGGCTGGCCGTTTTTCTGGTTTTATAGTAAATCGTCAGTTGTACCCTCTGATTTTTGTCTGTGGGGATAACCATTCGATAGTTGGGATAACCATCCGATATATACTGTCTGTAGGGATAACCAACCAGGTGCCCATCCGGGCTCAAGAAGGGTGCCTCTTTAGTACAAGCTTGGAGTAGTTTCCTTAGGATATTTTCTGGCATGTCAAGAGGAGTACAGGCTGGATCACGATACACTCTGTCAGCTATCATCCCGATTGTCTCGTCCACTGGTACGTTAGTGAACAGTGATTCCACGTCCAACGAGGCTCTTATTCCTGTGGCCCGTGTACCCCGCAGTAAGTCAACAAATTCCTTTGGCGACTTCAGGCTGAAGGCGCAAGGGACATAAGGAGTCAGCAGGCCGTTGAGTCGCTTCGCTAGTCTGTACGTGGGTGTGGGTATCTGGCTAATGATTGGCCGAAGCGGGTTTCCAGGCTTGTGTGTCTTGAAATTTCCATACGCATATCCAGGTTTATATTCCCCAATAATCTTTGGCAGGTGGAGTCCTGATTTCTTGGCGTTCACAGTTTCGATTAGTCTGTTGACCTTTGCTTTCAATTCGGCTGTAGTGTCCTTCGTTACCCTTTGGAATTTAGTTTGGTCAGAGAGTATGAGGTTCATTTTCGCCAGATATTCGTCTTTTTTAAGAATGACGTATATTGGCGACTTGTCACCTCTCCTGACAACTATCTCCTTGTTCTCACGAAGGCTTTTGGCTGCCGCTTTGAGCTTGGGGGACAGTATGGTGCTTCTGTAATTGCCTCGATTCTTTCCTCCTTCTGCAATAAGTTCTGCTTGTAAGGTATCTTTGGTAGTGACCTTCTTTTGTGTCTCGAGGTCGAATATGTCTTCCAACAGAATTTCCAACTCCACTTTTCGGGCCATCTCACTCGGTCTGGACATAACGTGACAGTTTATGCCCAGATTTAGGAGAGTGAAATGGTCCTCAGTGAGGTTAATTCCTGCAAGGTTCAGGAAGCCATCTCTTGGTCGTGGAATTGCCATAGGTCCTCCATATAACGTTGTTAGTTTCTTGATAATCCTTGTTTCAGTGCTGAGGTGATGTCGGTCTGTGAGGATGTCGAGGTGTTGTTCAATGCGGGTACGGATACTTTCGTCGATGTTGCTATTTCTCCACTCGTTCGTAGCATGAAGTAGTTGCGTTTTGTTGTCTTTGATTTCATTTTCTGCCTTGTATATCTGATCACGAATCAGATCCTGGCGATATTTTATCGTGAAGGCTTGATTCCTTGCTGCTGGGTCGTGCATTTTAATATTAATATTAACCTGATTATTAATTATTATTAATAATTAATATTAATTATTATTATTAATTATTAATTATTAATTATTAATATTAATATTTAATATTAAACTTGCAGTGTGGAAGTTTCCACACTGCAGTCTACACTAAGGAAACGAACATAGGAATGTGCCTAAATGCCAAAAGCGACTGCCCAGACAGGTACAAAAGGAGTGTTGTTAACGCATATGTCGACCGTGCTCTCAGCCACAGCTCAGAATGGAAGCAAGTCGACGAAGAACTATGTAGGGTAAGGCAGGTCCTAGCCAACAACGGCTTCTCCAATGGTTTCGTCGAAGACATCATAAAAGGAAAGTGAAACGCCATGCAACCTCTGAAGAGACAACCAACACAACACCTATACACCCTATTAGACTATTTTACAGGAATTTCTTTTCCACAGCTCATAAAACGGAGGAAAGGGTCCTGAAAGATATTGTTAATAGAAACGTTTTCCCTACAGACAAAAATCAGAGGGTACAACTGACGATTTACTATAAAACCAGAAAAACGGCCAGCCTACTCATGAGAAACTCTCCAGACACAAAACAGAACGCTTTAAAAGAGACTAACGTCGTCTATGCCTTTAAATGCCCTCTTGGGGACTGTAAGCTCCAAAAAAACACAGTATATAGGCAAGGCAACAACATCTCTTTCTAGGCGTTTAACGATGCATAAGCAACAGGGCTCCATTAAGGAACATATATTCTCTTCCCACAACCAAACCATCGCCAGAGAAATCCTAGTAAACAACACAGAAATCATCGATAGATACAGCGATAGCAGGCGGCTTGACGTTTGCGAGGCATTACACATCAAGAAGTCAACACCAGCAATCAACAGCCAATTAATGCACAACTATATTCTACCCACCTCAAGACTCTACTCCAATATAGAAGCATCAAGAAATATGGACCAATAGGCTTTCTGCAATCACTTCTATTCAATACCCATTGTTTCATGTTCTGGCTTGTGTTGATGAAATTAATACCTTATTAAAAACCACCTCACCCCATCCACCTCACTCAAATGTAGATATAAACAAAATCGAAGATGTGTAAGTTCTATTCAGTTGTGTATGTGTTAACTAAAGTCTTTGAAAATGTAATAAGTTTTACGAAACACGCTCAAGTGTCGCGTCAGACTAGAAATAAAAATGAATTTTGGAGAATTGATTTTTGAATTACCTCCAACAGTGAAAAGAAATGTACGAACGATTGAGAAAATTCGTGTTAGAATTATTAATCTTACTTTTTCGGTCATATTTAATAATATATGTCTACAGGAAAGACTGCTACCAAAATATACTAATATTAAAACGGACGACCCAGTAGCAAGGAATCAAGCCTTCACGATAAAATATCGCCAGGATCTGATTCGTGATCAGATATACAAGGCAGAGAATGAAATCTATGACAACAAAACGCAACTACTTCATGCTACGAACGAGTGGAGAAATAGCAACATCGACGAAAGTATCCGTACCCGCATTGAACAACACCTCGACATCCTCACAGACCGACATCACCTCAGCACTGAAACAAGGATTATCAAGAAACTAACAACGTTATATGGAGGACCTATGGCAATTCCACGACCAAGAGATGGCTTCCTAAACCTTGCAGGAATTAACCTCACTGAGGACCAAGTCACTCTCCTAAATCTGGGCATAAACTGTCACGTTATGTCCAGACCGAGTGAGATGGCCCGGAAAGTGGAGTTGGAAATTCTGTTGGAAGACATATTCGACCTCGAGACACAAAAGAAGGTCACTACCAAAGATACCTTACAAGCAGAACTTATTGCAGAAGGAGGAAAGAATCGAGGCAATTACAGAAGCACCATACTGTCCCCCAAGCTCAAAGCGGCAGCCAAAAGCCTTCGTGAGAACAAGGAGATAGTTGTCAGGAGAGGTGACAAGTCGCCAATATACGTCATTCTTAAAAAAGACGAATATCTGGCGAAAATGAACCTCATACTCTCTGACCAAACTAAATTCCAAAGGGTAACGAAGGACACTACAGCCGAATTGAAAGCAAAGGTCAACAGACTAATCGAAACTGTGAACGCCAAGAAATCAGGACTCCACCTGCCAAAGATTATTGGGGAATATAAACCTGGATATGCGTATGGAAATTTCAAGACACACAAGCCTGGAAACCCACTTCGGCCAATCATTAGCCAGATACCCACACCCACGTACAGACTAGCGAAGCGACTCAACGGCCTGCTGACTCCTTATGTCCCTTGCGCCTTCAGCCTGAAGTCGCCAAAGGAATTTGTTGACTTACTGCGGGGCACACGGGCCACAGGAATAAGAGCCTCGTTGGACGTAGAATCGCTGTTCACTAACGTACCAGTGGACGAGACAATCGGGATGATAGCCGACAGAGTGTATCGTGATCCAGCCTGTACTCCTCTTGACATGCCAGAAAATATCCTAAGGAAACTACTCCAAGCTTGTACTAAAGAGGCACCCTTCTTGAGCCCGGATGGGCACATGTATAAGCAAGTAGATTGGGTCGCCATGGGTTCTCCCCTTGGTGTCCTGTTTGCAAACTTCCACATGGGTACCATCGAGCAAAAAGTCTTATTCGACATGAACATGAAACCGGCCATATACTGCAGGTATGTTGACGACATTTTTACACAGGTACCTGATGTCAGACATCTGCAGGAGTTGAAGGATGCATTTGAGCGGAGTTCCGTGCTGCATTTCACTTACGAGATGGAAAAGGATGGGAAGCTGCCCTTTCTAGATGTAACAGTCATGGAAAAGAGCGGAGGTTTCCACACTGCAGTCTACACTAAGGAAACGAACATAGGAATGTGCCTAAATGCCAAAAGCGACTGCCCAGATAGGTACAAAAGGAGTGTTGTTAACGCATATGTCGACCGTGCTCTCAGCCACAGCTCAGAATGGAAGCAAGTCGACGAAGAACTATGTAGGGTAAGGCAGGTCCTAGCCAACAATGGCTTCTCCAATGGTTTCGTCGAAGACATCATAAAAAGGAAAGTGAAACGCCATGCAACCTCTGAAGAGACAACCAACACAACACCTATACCCCCTATTAGACTATTTTACAGGAATTTCTTTTCCACAGCTCATAAAACGGAGGAAAGGGTCCTGAAAGATATTGTTAATAGAAACGTTATCCCTACAGACAAAAATCAGAGGGTACAACTGACGATTTACTATAAAACCAGAAAAACGGCCAGCCTACTCATGAGAAACTCTCCAGACACAAAACAGAACGCTTTAAAAGAGACTAACGTCGTCTATGCCTTCAAATGCCCTCTTGGGGACTGTAAGCTCCAAAAAACCCAATATATAGGCAAGACAACAACATCTCTTTCTAAGCGTTTAACGATGCATAAGCAACAGGGCTCCATTAAGGAACATATAATCTCTTCCCACAACCAAACCATCGCCAGAGAAATCCTAGTAAACAACACAGAAATCATCGATAGATTCAGCGATAGCAGGCGGCTTGACGTTTGCTAGGCATTACACATCAAGAAGTCAACACCAGCAATCAACAGCCAATTAATGCACAACTATATTCTACCCACCTCAAGACTCCGCTCCAATATAGAAGCATCAAGAAATATGGACCAATAGGAAACACAATCGACTTGAGAATGGTCCAGGACGGACCGAAACGTCGTCGTCCCTTCAATTTCTAGTGTGTGGTCTGGTCAACATGGACCAATAGGCTTTCTGCAATCACTTCTATTCAATGCCCATTGTTTCATGTTCTGGCTTGTGTTGATGAAATTAATACCTTATTAAATACCACCTCACCCCATCCACCTCACTCAAATGTAGATATAAACAAAATCGAAGATGTGTAAGTTCTATTCAGTTGTGTATGTGTTAACTAAAGTCTTTGAAAATGTAATAAGTTTTACGAAACGCGCTCAAGTGTCGCGTCAGACTAGAAATAAAAATGAATTTTGGAGAATTGATTTTTGAATTACCTCCAACAGTGAAAAGAAATGTACGAAAGATTGAGAAAATTCGTGTTAGAATTATTAATCTTACTTTTTCGGTCATATTTAATAATAATAATATATATATATATATATATATATATATATATATATATATATATATATATATATATATATATATATATATATATATATATATATATATAAATATATATCATGTCATTTCCGCCAGGCTCGGCAGGGGGATACACTGGAGTAAGACCTCAGCACCTCAAGGAGATGGTAAACCCAGTTCTCGGAGAAGTTGCCGAGACACTATTGTCAGAGGTCACGAAGTTTGTCAACAACTGCCTCTCTGGGTTGATCCCAGATACAATTAAAGTCAAGTGTCGCGTCAGACTAGAAATAAAAATGAATTTTGGAGAATTGATCATTGAATTACCATCAACAGTGGAAAGCAACGTAAGAAAGATCGAGAAAATTCGTGTTAGAATTATTAATCTTACTTTTTCGGTCATATTTAATAATAATAATAATAATAATAATAATAATAATAATAGTAAATATATATATTTATATATATATATATATATATATATATATATATATATATATATATATGCTACAGCAAGAATCTAACTCTGCTTTTTGGAGAACATGAAATTGAATCACAAGAAGGTGTCCAACAAGGTGACCTCTTGCTCGTTTTCTTTTCTGCCTAGTTATCAAGGAAGTCACCGATAACCTGTCCAGTGAGCTCAACATTTGGTTTTTGGATGATGGTACTCTAGCCGGCTCCCCAGCCTCACTCTTGGACGACATAAGAATAATTCAGGAGCAAGGAGCAAAGCCTAGGCCTCACCCTGAACCCTTCCAAGTGCGAAATAACCTCCACCAACCAGCACATAATAGAGCAAATAAAGGTTGTTTTGCCTGACATTCATACAACCAACCCTGAGGACAGCACACTCCTAGGTGCTCCTCTTGGAAGGAATGCCATCGACGGGGTCCTTGGTAAGAAGATCACTGACCTGAAGAGGATGAACGAGAGGATTGAAGACATCGATGCTCATGATGCACTTTACCTCATCACCAGATGCTTGTCCCTCCCCAGGCTGACCTACTTTCTAAGATGTTCGCCATCTTTCAACAATATTAAATTAGAAGAGTATGACAGCTTGCTGAAATCAACACTGGAAAAAGCCCTCAACCTTTCCCTCAGCGACTCAGTGGAAACAGGCCTCCCTTCCTGTCAGACTCGGGGGCTTTTGGGTGCGCACAGCAACACAAATTGCTGTACCAGCGTTCCTGTCCTCTTCAGTGGGGTCTGACAACTTGGTGAAGGAAATCCTACCTGAGCACCTAGTTCAACAGGCAGGGGTGCATGATCCCAGCTTCACAGACTGCACAACCAAATGGGTTTCTCTCGCAGGACCAGCACCCCAACCACCGCCTTCTGAAGCCCATAAGTAATCCAGCTGGGATCGCCCCATTGCCGACCAAGAAGCTGCAACTTTGCTAGGAGCTGCGACAACACCACATGACACTGCCCGACTTAGAGCTGTAGCAGCTCCCCATGCAGGTGATTTCCTATTAGCAACCCCAATGTCAGCAACCGGCACCCGTCTCACACTGCAAGCCCTCCGAATTGCCGTGGCTCTCCGCCTCGCTGCCCCAATCCACACCGAATACAGGTGTATTTGCGGCGAGGCAGAGGCTGACAGATATGGACGGCATGGCCTTCTTTGCCAAAGGACGGGAGGATGGCATGCAAGACACGGCGAGGTTAATGACATTATTAAGAGAAGCCCTACCACAGCCGGTTGTCCAGCAGAGAGAGAGCCCCGTTACCTAATGTCCCGCAACTCTGATGAGCCTGTCGGTCGCCCAGACGGAATTACGGTGAACCCCTGGAAGAATGGTAGACAGTTGGTGTGGGACTACACTTGCGTTTCAACTTTAGCCAATACCTATGTTGACTTCAGTGCTACACAAGCAGGAGGAGCTGCCAATCACCGGGAAGTTGCCAAGTCACGTAAATACAGAGACCTTGAGCACCACTACAATTTTGTCCCCATTGCCTCAGAGACACTTGGTGCCTGTGGTAAAAGTGCTGCTAGCTTTTTGAAGGAGTTGGGGTCTAAGTTATTCGAAACAACTAGAGACCCTAGAGCTGCCAGTTTTCTTTTTCAGCGCCTTAGTGTGGCAATCCAGAGAGGAAATGCTAACTGCATCCACGGTTCCTGCTCGCCATCTGAGGAGCTGGAGGAGCTGTTCAACTTGTGACAAGCAGCCTTGTACCCTGTATGTAATCAATATTGTAACTTTTTTTGTGTAATGGCATTTTCAAATAAAGTTAGATAAATATACACACTTACCAAAAGAATAGGGGTGGTAGGAGAAGAAAATATCAAAGCGTTCAGTGAGGATCCACAAGGTCTTCTCTGAGTACTCTTTATTTTCTTCTCCGAGGCTATGGGTCCCTACACTTGAACCAGAGGTGGTACCCCTTCTAGTAAATATATATATATATATATATATAATATATATATATATATATATATATATATATATATATATATATATATATATATATATATATATATATATATATATATATATATATATATATATAGTCGTACCTAGTAGCCAGAACGCACTTCTCAGCCTACTATGCAAGGCCCAATTTGCCTAATAAGCCAAGTTTTCATGAATTAATTGTTTTTCGACTACCTAACCTACCTAACCTAACCTAACCTAACTTTTTCGGCTACCTAACCTAACCTAACCTATAAAGATAGGTTAGGTTAGGTTAGGTAGGGTTGGTTAGGTTCGGTCATATATCTATGTTAATTTTAACTCCAATAAAAAAAAATTGACCTCATACATTATGAAATGGGTAGCTTTATCATTTCATAAGAAAAAAAATTGTGAAAATATATTAATTCAGGAAAACTTGGCTTATTAGGCAAATCGGGCCTTGCATAGTAGGCTGAGAAGTGCGTTCTGGCTACTAGGTACGACATATATATATATATGTCGTACCTAGTAGCCAGGATGCACTTTTTGGCCTACTATGCGAGGCCAGATTTGCCTAATAAGCCAAGTTTTCATGAATAAATATATTTTCTCAAATTTTTTTCTTATGAAATGATAAAGCTACCCATTTCATAATGTATGAGGTCAATTTTTTTTTATTGGAGTTAAAATTAACATAGATATATGACCGAACCTAACCAACCCTACCTAACCTAACCTAACCTATCTTTATAGGTTAGGTTAGGTTAGGTAGCCGAAAAAGTTAGGTTAGGTTAGGTTAGGTAGGTTAGGTAGTCGAAAAACAATTAATTCATGAAAACTTGGCTTATTAGGCAAATTGGGCCCTGCATAGTAGGCCAAAAAGTGCATTCTGGCTACTAGGTACGACATATATATATATATATTATATATATATATATATATATATATATATATATATATATATATATATATATATATATATATATATATATATATATATATATATTATATATATATATATGCGAACAAGCCTGAATGGTCCCCAGGACTATATGCGAATGAAAACTCACACCCCAGAAGTGACTCGAACCCATACTCCCAGAAGCAACGCAACTGGTAACTACAGGGCGCCTTAATCCGCTTGACCATCACGGCCGTCAAAAGGAAGTGATAGCCGAGGCTATTTGAGCCACTTCCCCGACGGCAACTCGGATGGTAATCTTGGGCATAGCATTTCACCAAATCACCTCATTCTTTGGGGCACACGTGAGGAACACAAATGCGAACAAGCCTGAATGGTCCCCAGGACTATATGCGAATGAAAACTCACACCCCAGAAGTGACTCGAACCCATACTCCCAGAAGCAACGCAACTGGTAACTACAGGGCGCCTTAATCCGCTTGACCATCACGGCCGTCAAAAGGAAGTGATAGCCGAGGCTATTTGAGCCACTTCCCCGACGGCAACTCGGATGGTAATCTTGGGCATAGCATTTCACCAAATCACCTCATTCTTTGGGGCACACGTGAGGAACACAAATGCGAACAAGCCTGAATGGTCCCCAGGACTATATGCGAATGAAAACTCACACCCCAGAAGTGACTCGAACCCATACTCCCAGAAGCAACGCAACTGGTAACTACAGGGCGCCTTAATCCGCTTGACCATCACGGCCGTCAAAAGGAAGTGATAGCCGAGGCTATTTGAGCCACTTCCCCGACGGCAACTCGGATGGTAATCTTGGGCATAGCATTTCACCAAATCACCTCATTCTTTGGGGCACACGTGAGGAACACAAATGCGAACAAGCCTGAACTTCCTTTTGACGGCCGTGATGGTCAAGCGGATTAAGGCGCCCTGTAGTTACCAGTTGCGTTGCTTCTGGGAGTATGGGTTCGAGTCACTTCTGGGGTGTGAGTTTTCATTCGCATATAGTCCTGGGGACCATTCAGGCTTGTTCGCATTTGTGTTCCTCACGTGTGCCCCAAAGAATGAGGTGATTTGGTGAAATGCTATGCCCAAGATTACCATCCGAGTTGCCGTCGGGGAAGTGGCTCAAATAGCCTCGGCTATCACTTCCTTTTGACGGCCGTGATGGTCAAGCGGATTAAGGCGCCCTGTAGTTACCAGTTGCGTTGCTTCTGGGAGTATGGGTTCGAGTCACTTCTGGGGTGTGAGTTTTCATTCGCATATAGTCCTGGGGACCATTCAGGCTTGTTCGCATTTGTGTTCCTCACGTGTGCCCCAAAGAATGAGGTGATTTGGTGAAATGCTATGCCCAAGATTACCATCCGAGTTGCCGTCGGGGAAGTGGCTCAAATAGCCTCGGCTATCACTTCCTTTTGACGGCCGTGATGGTCAAGCGGATTAAGGCGCCCTGTAGTTACCAGTTGCGTTGCTTCTGGGAGTATGGGTTCGAGTCACTTCTGGGGTGTGAGTTTTCATTCGCATATAGTCCTGGGGACCATTCAGGCTTGTTCGCATTTGTGTTCCTCACGTGTGCCCCAAAGAATGAGGTGATTTGGTGAAATGCTATGCCCAAGATTACCATCCGAGTTGCCGTCGGGGAAGTGGCTCAAATAGCCTCGGCTATCACTTCCTTTTGACGGCCGTGATGGTCAAGCGGATTAAGGCGCCCTGTAGTTACCAGTTGCGTTGCTTCTGGGAGTATGGGTTCGAGTCACTTCTGGGGTGTGAGTTTTCATTCATATATATATATATATATATATATATATATATATATATATATATATATATATATATATATATATATATATATATATATATATATATATATATATATATATATATATTAGTATATTTTAATAGCAGTCTTTCCTGTAGACATATATTATTAAATATGACCGAAAAAGTAAGATTAATAATTCTAACACGAATTTTCTCAATCTTTCGTACATTTCTTTTCACTGTTGGAGGTAATTCAAAAATCAATTCTCCAAAATTCATTTTTATTTCTAGTCTGACTCGACACGAGCGCGTTTCGTAAAACTATTACATTTTCAAAGACTTTAGTTTACAAATACACAACTGAATAGAACTTAGACATCTCCGATTTTGTTTATATCTACATTTGAGTGAGATGGATGGGGTGAGGTGGCATTAATAGGGTATTAATTTCATCAACACAAGACAGAACAAGAGGTGGAATTAATAGGGTATTAATTTCATCAACACAAGACAGAACACGAAACAATGGGTATTGAATAGAAGTGTTTGTAGAAAGCCTATTGGTCCATATTTCTTGATGCTTCTATATTGGAGCGGAGTTTTGAGGTGGGTAGAATATAGTTGTGCAATAATTGGCTGTTGATTGCTGGTGTTGACTTCTTGATGTGTAGTGCCTCGCAAACGTCAAGCCGCCTGCTATCGCTGTATCTATCGATGATTTCTGTGTTGTTTACTAGGATTTCTCTGGCGATGGTTTGGTTGTGGGAAGAGATTATATGTTCCTTAATGGAGCCCTGTTGTTTATGCATCGTTAAACGCCTAGAAAGAGATGTTGTTGTCTTGCCTATATACTGGGTTTTTTGGAGCTTACAGTCCCCAAGTGGGCATTTGAAGGCATAGACGACGTTAGTCTCTTTTAAAGCGTTCTGCTTTGTGTCTGGAGAGTTTCTCATTATCCCTACAGACAAAAATCAGAGAGTACAACTGACGATTTACTATAAAACAAGAAAAACGGCCAGCCTACTCATGAGAAACTCTCCAGACACAAAGCAGAACGCTTTAAAAGAGACCAACGTCGTCTATGCCTTCAAATGCCCACTTGGGGACTGCAAGCTCCAAAAAACCCAGTATATAGGCAAGACAACAACATCTCTTTCTAGGCGTTTAACGATACATAAACAACAGGGCTCCATTAAGGAACATATAATCTCTTCCCAGAACCAAACCATCGACAGAGAAATCCCAGTAAACAACACAGAAATCATCGATAGATACAGCGACAGCAGGCGGCTTGACGTTTGCGAGGCACTTCACATTAAGAAGTCAACACCAGCAATCAACAGCCAATTAATGCGCAACTATATTCTACCCACCTCAAGACTACGCTCCAATATAGAAGCATCAAGAAATATGGACCAATAGGCTTTCTACAATCAATTCCATTTCAATACCCATTGTTTCGTGTTCTGTCTTGTGTTGATGAAATTAATACCCTATTAATGCCACCTCTTGTTCTGTCTTGTGTTGATGAAATTAATACCCTATTAATGCCACCTCACCCCATCCACCTAACTCAAATGTAGATATAAACAAAATCGGAGATGTCTAAGTTCTATTCAGTTGTGTATTTGTAAACTAAAGTCTTTGAAAATGTAATAAGTTTTATGAAACGCGCTCGTGTCGCGTCTGACTAGAAATAAAAATGAATTTTGGAGAATTGATTTTTGAATTACCTCCAACAGTGAAAAGAAATGTACGAAAGATTGAGAAAATTCGTGTTAGAATTATTAATCTTACTTTTTCGGTCATATTTAATAATATATGTCTACAGGAAAGACTGCTACCAAAATATACTAATATATATATATATATATATATATATATATATATATATATATATATATATATATATATATATATATATATATATATATATATATATATATATGTCGTACCAAGTAGCCAGAACGCCCTTTTTGGCCTACTATGCAAGGCCCGATTTGCCTAATAAGCCAAGTTTTCCTGAATTAATATTTTTTCTCTAATTTTTTTCTTATGAAATGGTAAAGCTACCCATTTCCTTATGTATGAGGTCAATTTTTTTTTATTGGAGTTAAAATTAACGTAGATATATGACCGAACCTAACCAACCCTACCTAACCTAACCTAACCTATCTTTATAGGTTAGGTTAGGTTAGGTAGCCGAAAAAGTTAGGTTAGGTTAGGTAGGTTAGGTAGATGAAAAACAATTAATTCATGAAAACTTGCCTTATTAGGCAAATCGGGCCTTGCATAGTAGGCTGAGAAGTGCGTTCTGGCTACTAGGTACGACATATATATATATATATATATATATATATATGTCGTACCTAGTAGCCAGAACTCACTTCTCAGCCTACTATTCAAGGCCCGATTTGCCTAATTAGCCAAGTTTTCCTGAATTAATATATTTTTTCTAATTTTTTTCTTATGAAATGATAAAGCAACCCTTTTCTCTATGTATGAGGTCAATTTTTTTTTATTGGAGTTAAAATTAACGTAGATATATGACCGAACCTAACCAACCCTACCTAACCTAACCTAACCTATATTTATAGGTAAGGTTAGGTTAGGTAGCCAAAAAAAGCTAGGTTAGGTTAGGTTAGGTAGGTTAGGTAGACGAAAAAACATTAATTCATGAAAACTTGGCTTATTAGGCAAATCGGGCCTTGAATAGTAGGCTGAGTAGTGCGTTCTGGCTATTAGGTACGACATATATATATATATATATATATATATATATATATATATATATATATATATATATATATATATATATATATATATATATATATTAGTATATTTTGGTAGCAGTCTTTCCTGTAGACATATATTATTAAATATGACCGAAAAAGTAAGATTAATAATTCTAACACGAATTTTCTCAATCTTTCGTACATTTCTTTTCACTGTTGGAGGTAAATAAAAAATCAATTCTCCAAAATTCATTTTTATTTCCAGTCTGACGCGACACGAGCGCGTTTCGTAAAACTTATTACATTTTCAAAGACTTTAGTTTACAAATACACAACTGAATGGAACTTACGCATCTCCGATTTTATATCTACATTTGAGTGAGGTGGAAGGGGTGATGTGGCATTAATCAACACAAGACAGAACAAGAGGTGGCATATATAGGTTATTAATTTCATCAACACAAGACAGAACAAGACGTGACATTAATAGGGTATTAATTATATCAACACAAGACAGAACACGAAACAATGGGTATTGAATAGAAGTGTTTGTAGAAAGCCTATTGGCCCATATTTCTTGATGCTTCTATATTGGAGCGGAGTTTTGAGGTGGGTAGAATATAGTTGTGCAATAATTGGCTGTTGATTGCTGGTGTTGACTTCTTGATGTGTAGTGCCTCGCAAACGTCAAGCCGCCTGCTATCGCTGTATCTATCGATGATTTCTGTGTTGTTTACTAGGATTTCTCTGGCGATGGTTTGGTTGTGGGAAGAGATTATATGTTCCTTAATGGAGCCCTGTTGTTTATGCATCGTTAAACGCCTAGAAAGAGATGTTGTTGTCTTGCCTATATACTGGGTTTTTTGGAGCTTACAGTCCCCAAGTGGGCATTTGAAGGCATAGACGACGTTAGTCTCTTTTAAAGCGTTCTGTTTTGTGTCTGGAGAGTTTCTCATGAGAAGGCTGGCCGTTTTTCTGGTTTTATAGTAAATCGTCAGTTGTATCCTCTGATTTTTGTCTGTAGGGATAACGTTTCTATTAACAATATCTTTCAGGACCCTTTCCTCCGTTTTATGAGCTGTGGAAAAGAAGTTCCTGTAAAATAGTCTAATAGGGGGTATAGGTGTTGTGTTAGTTGTCTCTTCAGAGGTTGCATGGCTTTTCACTTTCCTTCTTATTCTTCTTAAAAAAACCCAGTATATAGGCAAGACAACAACATCTCTTTCTAGGCGTTTAACGATGCATAAGCAACAGGGCTCCATTAAGGAACATATAATCTCTTCCCACAACCAAACCATCGCCAGAGAAATCCTAGTAAACAACACAGAAATCATCGATAGATTCAGCGATAGCAGGCGGCTTGACGTTTGCGAGGCACTACACATCAAGAAGTCAACACCAGCAATCAACAGCCAATTATTGCACAACTATATTCTACCCACCTCAAGACTCCGCTCAAATATAGAAGCATCAAGAAATATGGACCAATAGGCTTTCTACAAACACTTCTATTCAATACCCATTGTTTCGTGTTCTGTCTTGTGTTGATATAATTAATACCCTATTAATGTCACCTCTTGTTCTGTCTTGTGTTGATGAAATTAATACCCTATTAATGCCACCTCTTGTTCTGTCTTGTGTTGATGAAATTAATACCCTATTAATGCCACCTCTTGTTCTGTCTTGTGTTGATTAATGCCACATCACCCCTTCCACCTCACTCAAATGTAGATATAAAATCGGAGATGCGTAAGTTCCATTCAGACCATTTGGTCACCACTTGGTCCGGGAGACATCTCCCGTCACGCAGGGTGCAGTTGCGCCTCCACAGATCTCCAGTATCATCTATTGATACTGGTAATGGCTCGAAAGGGCCACCACTTACGGGCTATTTATGCCCGTGCCACCTCTTGGGTGGCTTAATCTTCATCAATCAATCAAGTTCCATTCAGTTGTGTATTTGTAAACTAAAATCTTTGAAAATGTAATAAGTTTTACGAAACGCGCTGGTGTCGCGTCAGACTAGAAATAAAAATGAATTTTGGAGAATTGATTTTTGATTTACCTCCAACAGTGAAAAGAAATGTACGAAAGATTGAGAAAATTCGTGTTAGAATTATTAATCTTACTTTTTCGGTCATATTTAATAATATATATATATATATATATATATATATATATATATATATATATATATATATATATATATATATATATATATATATATTGTGGTTGCAGTATTAACGTAATTTTGGTAGAATTTGGTGAGTGACGAGGCTGTCTGCAGAGACCGCCGTCGCTCTGTGGAGTAACGTAACTCAGTAGTGTTTATTGGCATGCGGGATCGATAAATCACTCACCCATGTGATTTAAGAAGTGCGAGATCTCCTTAGTGTTCCCAATAACGTTTGATAGCTGTAGGCTACATGTGTCAGTAGTAATTATATATATATATAATCGTAGTGTCACGATGCCCTGTGTTATTGTGTTATTTACTGTGGTGATTGCAAATTGTAGACCTATGTTCTAGGGGTTATTGAGAGCATTGGGGTCATTTGCAACGTGTGCAGTATTCTAATACTTGGAAATGAGAGTACTTGCCGTGTGTGTTATTGCAAAGGGGTTGTTATTTGATGGCGATTGTTGCTAGAGTTGAGCATCACCGTATGTGATTACAGTTCAGTAAAGTCATTGTGGGGCAGTGTTCTAGAGGGTTCATGCCCTGTATGTTACTTTACTAGGTCCTGCAGTATTGTCATTGCAACCAGATTGTAACGTAAATCACTGTGATATGTTAGTGTTGACGCTCGAACGCTCGAACGCTCATCCGCTCCTGACGACCCTGCTTCCCCTCCAACTTTATCAGCTGCTCCTTGAGCCCACAACATCCCTAACATGATGTAACAACCCCAGAAGGCAGCTAAGTACCCAGTGACCTAAATGTGACCGAAATATTCGACAAAACCTAACCTACTAGCTCATCTCGACCTCATTAGTGTTGCTCCCTGGAGGAAGCTAACCTGACGTTTGCTGCTGCCATATCAACGAGTCTACCTCATCTGCTGCGTACATCTCTGCTGCTACCATGCCAAACAATTCTAAGCTCGGCAAGGCCGCAAAGAATGATAGCACACCTATCAGGATGAACCCAACCAGCCAAGCTAGCAACAGGAATAATGCGGCTGTCTCCCCCTTAGTGGCTACCGGGGGGAGTACCGACCCTCCCTGCGTCAACAATAACAAACCTTCCCAGCTGATTGAAGCGTCGTCACTGACTCGAGCCTTACAGCAGTTATGTAACCATATGGAGCAACTTAAACGAGCTGCCTCCCCATGTTCTGACTTTAAGCGTCTCCCTGATAATCCATGGCTCAGATTATTGACTCAAATAAATGATGACCAAAAGTCTATAATCCGAGAGCAGTCGGACCTGATAATGAAGCTTCAGAGTGATGCTTTGGCCATGCACAAGATTAACCAAGATCTGTCTGCCAGAGTCGGCCACCTCGAACAGGAATTAAGCTCTCTTCAGATCTCGGTTACTAACTTTAAACCAGCAGAAACCTCTAAGAAGCAAGAAGAGATGCTACAAAAGTTAGAGAACCATTTTAACTCCCTACAACAGCAACACACTGCAACCCAAGACGAATCAGACCAACTTAAGCTCCTTGATTCTGTCATCATCTCATCACATGATTTTCCCCATGAAACTGACAGAGAAGACTGTACTGCCATCGTGATCCAGGAATTGCGTACTAAGTTGAATTATTCAATCGAAGCAAGAGACATTAAGTCAGCTTATAGAGTGGGTACCAAATCATCTGGTACAAACAACAGAAAGATAAGGGTGAAGTTAGATAGCTGCTCCCGCTAGTCAGACCTTATCACTACTGCAGTCGCTATGAAATCCAATGTTTATGTGAACGAATGTCTTACCAGATTCAGACAAAATCTCTTATTTAAACTACGTGGAATTTGCAATAGATCCACTGCTATTAAACATTGTTTTGTGCGCGATGGTAAAATAATAGCTAGGAAGACTGACTCTGGAAAAACTTATGTCATAACCACTGAAGCACACCTCACTTCTTTCCTGGATGACTGTGGGATATCAGCTGAATAACCAGAACATAATTTGTAGTCTCACATACAACCAAAGTGTACTTAAGCTCTGCCTTTCCTTTCCAAAGGTGTTTATTTTTATTTATATTTTATTATATTTTGTATTTTTTTTTTTTCATCTTTGCCTGTTTTATACTCTTAATTATTTGTTCTTAGTTAATCCCCTTGTCACTAAACCTAGGGCTTTTTATTACCCTGTTAATTAACCATTACTAAGCTAATTATCTTCAAGATCATTTTTTTTATGATTATTATTTTTCTTATTATTTTTTATTTTACATTTATATTGTCAGTCTCTACTGATTTTTTTGTTTTTTATTTTATGTAACTTCTGTGTCCTCCCTGGCTATCTATTGGATCTTAATTTTACTTCTAAATTGTTACTATTTTATTGTATTTGCTTTTATTCTTGTGTTTTGCTTTATCGTGTATCTTGTATCGTGATCCCTCTGCATCTCTATGCACACTGATATTGATCCTGATCAAAATCTTCTGTCTCATATCTACACCAACCAGCACATTGATCATCATTATTGCAAGTATTTCACAGCACACCAGGCTAAAAACAAACTTCAAAATAGCACCTGTCCATCAGTTTATAACCAAAATGTTAGATCACTTGGTAAACATTTTGACGATTTAAATGCATTACTCACAGCAATAGGTACTAACCAATCGTTCATTATTTTAACAGAAACTTGGCTAAATAAAGACTATACTCAACTCTACAACTTAGCTGGTTATAAAGCCATTCATAACTGTAGGCCTAATAAAAAAGGTGGTGGCACAGCTATATATTACCGAGATACATTTATCTGCAACAGTGTTATTAGTGACAGAGATGACTACTGTGAATATACTTTTGCTCAGTTTACAATTAAATCCCTTAAATCCTCTTTGACTATTGGAGCCATCTATAGATTTCCCAATACTAACATAGCTTCTTTCTCAGACAACCTAAGGAATCTTATTATAAACAACAATCTCAACAAAAACCACATCATTCTGGGAGGAGACTTTAATATTGACCTGGGTCAACAAAATTGCTCTCAAGTTGACTATTTCCTTAACAGCATGAACTCCTGTATGCTAATCCCCACAATCGCCAAACCTACCCGAGTCACTCAAACATCAGCCACTACCTTGGACCACATATGGACAAACATAACAGCTCCCCTTGTATCTGGTATAATCTACGACAGAACAACTGACCACTATCCTACCTTTCTCATAGCGAACATGGACATAACACCACCAAAAAGCAAGAAACTTTCATTTAGGCTACACAGTGAATCAGCTTTAGACAATCTTACAGAGGCACTTTACAATATTAACTGGGATTCTGAATTCAATAATACCCATGATATAAATTCATTAGCTAACCTCTTCCTCTCCAAAACTCTAAGCCTCTACAACCTTCATTGTCCCCTTCTTACCAAGCAAGTAACTGACAAAAGATTAAACAATCCATGGCTCACAAGTGGCATTCTCAACTCAATCAACAAGAAACATGAATATGAAAAGAAAGTTAGGATTGGCCTAGTTTCAAAGGAAGTAGCTAAAAGGTACTCATCAATGCTTACCAGTATCATAAGAAAGGCAAAACTTGCATATTATGTGAATAGATTCAATGAAGCAAAAGGCAACATGAAAAGCACTTGGAAAACTCTCTAGTATCCTAGGAACTAAACAACACTCACATAACCAAATAAAACTCTACAAGGATGGGGATATACCGTCAACTGATTTAGAAATGGCAAATGAATTTAATAGTTTCTTTTCATCGGTTGGTGCTAATCTTGCCAGTAAAATCCCACAGACTCAGACACATATTAACACATATCTCTCAGGCAGCTATCCAAACTCTCTTCTCCTTTCACCAATCAGCCCGGCAGATGTTGTGTCCATCATACATTCTCTAAAAACCAAGGCAGGGAACACCAGTGAAATTCCGTCCATTGTGTACAAGAGCGCCTCCCATGCCCTTGCCCCACCCATAGCACTACTGTTCAACAAATCTATAGAGTATCACACCTTCCCTGATATCCTCAAAAAAGCAAGAGTAACGCCAGTCCATAAAGGAGGCAATCCGGCGGACATAAACAATTATAGACCAATATCAAATCTACCCATTCTATCAAAAATATTTGAAAAAATTATTTACAAACAGCTCTATTCCTACCTCGTAAAATTCGACATACTCAGCCCCTGCCAGTTTGACTTCCGGTCCCAAAAGAGCACCAACGATGCAATCAATGAGTTTCCAATTGGACTCTTCATTGACCTAAGAAAAGCCTTTGATACTGTTAATCACAACTACCTCTTACTTAAACTCCAGCATTATGGAATCCGAGGCCTTGCCCTTGACTACATCCGATCCTATCTTAGTGACAGACACCAATATGTAACCATCAATGACACAACTTCTTCCACTCTACCAATTACCGTTGGAGTGCCACAGGGCAGCATCTGAGGACCTCTTCTATTTCTTATATATATAAACGATCTGCCTAATGTCTCTAATATTCTCAAACCTATATTGTTTGCTGACGATACTACCCTTATCTACTCAAACCTCAACCCACATACACTAAATAATGTTGTGAATAATGAATTAAAAAAAGTCCACTTATGGATGTCAACGAACAAACTAACATTAAACATCGAAAAGACTTACTACATCTTATTTGGAAGCAAATCATCAAATGCAATTCAGCTACAGATAGACAACATTAACATCAGTAATAAAAATGATGACAAGTTTCTTGGCCTATTCCTAGACAAGAGACAACTTCAGCACCCACATTCAACACATAACTAAGAAAGTCTCTAAGACAGTTGGTATACTCTCCAAAATCAGATATTATGTTCCTAACTCTGCTCTCCTCTCACTATATTATGCACTAATCTACCCCTATCTTAATTATGGTATCTGTGCATGGGGGGTCTACCACTGCAAACCACCTTAAGCCCATCATCACACAGCAAAGATCTGCTATCAGAATAATAACTAACTCTGCTTTCAGACAACACTCAGCTCCCTTGTTTAAATCCCTAAACTTGCTAAATATTAACTCCCTCCACACATTCTCTTGTGTCAACTACATTTACAAAACCCTGTTCTTAAATGCAAACCATGCTCTGAAACTCTCCCTGGACAGATGTAATAGGACCCATTATCACCACACCAGAAATAAATATCTCTTTGATATACCCAGGGTCAAACTTAATCTGTGTAAACACTCTATGCAAATTAAGGGACCTAGTCTATGGAACTCACTCCCTAGTGAATTGAAAAACTGTAAAACTTTTGCCTTATTTAAAAGCAAAACCAAAAAGTACCTAACTTCATCTTCTTAGTTTCCTACACTGAGCTTTAAATTTGCTCTGGACCTAGTGTTACCCAATCTCCTAATTTTTATGTAATATCAAACAACCTTATCATTGTGTTCATTGCTGTCTTCTTTTATGTGCTAGCCATATGCTGTATTGTGACTACCAATTTTTGTCAACTACCATTCAAGCTGTCATTGCAATCAATCTTATATTGTTTCTGCTGTATTGTGCCTACCAATTTGTTGTCAACTACCATTTTAAGCTGTCATTGCAATCAATCTTAGCTACCTATGTGCTTTAATATACTGCACCTACAATTTTCTCTCATCTTTTTTTTTTCATTTCATGTAATCTGTTATCATTTTTTTGTCTATAAATTTTGCAAGTATTTACCTCCTTAAAATTTTCTTAGATTAAGGACCTGCCCGAAACGCTGCACGTGCTAGTGGCTTTACAAGACTGTAATTACCATATTTGTATCCTCACATTCCTTATGTACATTCTTGTATATGCAAAATAAATAAATAAATAAATAAGTGTGATTTGCCACTGTCGTGGGTGAACTCGGCTGTAGACGAGTACTTGGGTTTTATATTCTCCTGTTTATCTGGTAGGACATCGAAGTCCAGTATTCAGTGAGGTGAATGCGAGGCAATTAATATAACGTAACCAAGGGAACGCCCATTGCTTTAAGAAAATTTGTTCTTTGACAATTTCAGTAACGTAGAATACGTTTGGGTTAATTTACTTTCCTGCCAAGCAGCTACGGTAGTCTCAAGCAGCCTAGCCATCAGCCAGATAAGAATTAGAGTATTGTCTGTCGTAATTAACGGTCAGTGGGCCGGGTAATTGACGAGTTTCAGGAAGTCAAAGTAATTATCCTCAATCCTTGTTTGATCGATTCACACGAAGGCTCCATTGTTCCATTAACGTAACGTCGTTATTTATCTGCCCGGAAGTACCGGCACTTGATTGACTCGTGGGAGGAGTAACGTCATTTTAGAATAACGTAAACGTGGGGCTAATTACTGTTATTAGCCACGTGAATTGGTCTGAGTATGGAAGGCTCAGACGGAATTCATACCTTAATGTAAATTGCTGTGCCAGTGTGAAAGGTTGCGTATTTAATTGTTTAATTATTGATCTTGAGGACAGTAATTAATTACTCTAAAGGTAATCACGAGTGATTACCTTTCTCCTAGCACTTTGGACATTGTAAATCAGAGTTTACCATCGCTGAGTGATTAGTAACCGATTAACGTAAATTAACGTAACTAGTAAAGACATTAATCAGCTGTCTGGTAGTGCAGGGATTAATGGGATTTTCTGAATGCTGAATGAATACTGAATGCTCGACGAGAAGAGTGTTGTGTAATTTCCGCGGTACTAGTGACAGTTGTAAGATTTATTAAATTAACGTCAATGTTATTGTGTTATTAACGTAAATCAATTTATTGATTGTTGATCGTCCGTGGGACGGAGTGTTAACGTAAGGATTAATTTGAGGAAGGGGTGCTGGAGTTGCCAGTGAACCCATTAGTTATTGTTGTCATTGAAAGACTACCGATTTGATTGCATTGCAACCGCCATTGCAGGTGTAGACTGCACTGGGGCGTAGAACAGTTAGGAGGTTACTGGAGACATGTTTCAAAACCCACTGTGTCATTTGTTGTAATTGTGATTATAGATCTGTTAGTTCTTGTTTCTTGTTGATTCCTCTGTGTGCACGCTTATGTTCGAGTTAGTTCATTATGCAGTCCGAGGGGCTGGTGTCAAGCTGTCATTGATATTGTCACAGGAAGGATTTCGAGTAACGTCATTGATATTTCTTTTGTTTTGTTGCAGTAATTAGTACTTTATTGAATAAACTAAGTTATGTTTAACACTGTCTTTTCGTTACACCTCACACATTATAATTGCTATGCAAGTGTTCTTCACACTCGACTAATCAAATTGACCCCCCTCCCCACTCAGCTCGTTGTTGCCGTGAGGGGGGCTTAGTGGGCGGCTGCCAGAGTGTGATTCTCCTTGGGACAATCCTCTGTCCTTTTCTAGCCTTGTGCTCCTGCTGCCGTCCTCTCTAATTATGCTGAGCACCTTTTCCTTTTCCTTCTGTTTCGTTTTTCTCCCCCCTCTTCTCCTATCTGCTTGCAGTTTCCTGCCGACCTTTTGCTTGTTTTGGTTATTCCTTTGGACTTCTATTTTGAGGCCCGGGTGCTTGAGGAGGCATACTCTTGCACCCGTAGAACTGTAGTACCCAACGTCGAGAGCAGGGGGAACCTTTTATTGTCAATCCCCTTTTCGTCACTGAACCTGATCTCGATGGACTGTCGGTTCTTAAGGTGGCGTTTGTGGGGCGTATACTCACGACGCACCCCTAGGAGGCCCCGGCATGATCGGCGATAGCTTCTTGTTGTCCTGCTTCTAATTGTGGCTCCATGGTGGGTGTGGGGGCACATTCGTGAATGAATGCTTCTTTTTCGTAACAATGATGTTTACTGGTTCTACTGTTTTTCCTTTACCTTCTCAGGCTCGTGGGGAGGGAGACCAAGCCCCCGAGTCGGTCCGTGTTGGAAGACCGGGCTCTGTAGCCCCCGCTGCATTGGGCCCCGACCTTGCTCCTCCTTTGGCCTCTCTGACTCCTCCCCTCGGCTCCCCTCCCTCCCTCTGTGGTTGGGTCGAGCCCCAAGCCCCCAGTGGTGACTACCTCGTCCCTTGGCGCGGCTCCATCTCTAGTTGCGCCTTTTAACCCCTCTCTCTCTGGGGGTTCTCATCGCCGTCCTCTTCACGGCCGCCCTCGCTCGATTCCTTCCCGTTCTGATACCTATCAAGCCTTGTTTGGTTCCGCTTCGTGGGCCAAATATTTTGATCTCCCTCTTGATTCTGCGCCTCCTGACGATTTCTCCCTCCATCGGCATCTCGTTGATTCCGTGGATGCCTCTGTTACTTTCAACCCCACTCGTCTCGGTACACGTGTCGTTGCGGCTCCTTCTCAGGATGCTGCTTCCCGCTTGGCTGCCTTATCCTGCCTTGGCGAGACCCCTGTTCGGGTCTCAAAGAACGCTCAGTTGAATGCCAGTGTTGGCACTATTCTTCTCCCGCCCTATGTTGCGACCGGTGTTCGGGATCTGCGAGACTGCCACGACGATATTCGACATATTCTTGCTGCCCAGGGCCATTCTATTCTCCAGGTGGACACGTTTACTCGCCCCCCTCGTGGTAGTCGCCGTCAACCCCGGGTTGTGAAGATTACCTTTGATGGTAGGACCCTTCCACCCTCTGTCATTCTTGCTGGTGCCAGGTGCTCTGTCCAGGAGTACATTCCTTCTCCTCGGCTCTGTAACAAGTGCTGGAGGTTTGGGCATGGTGCCCTCCGCTGCTCAGGGACTGTCTCTCTCTCTGTCCTTTGTGTGGTGGCGAAGGTCACTCTAACTTGGAGTGCACTTCTCCCTGGGCTCGTTGCCTCAACTGCGGTGAGGCCCATCCTACCTTCTCCCGTGCGTGTGTCCATTACAAGCTTGAGGCAGCCGTCCTCAACTTGAAGCACCGGGAGCGTTTATCTTTTCCTGAGTCGAGACGCCAGGTTCGCCGGCTCCCGCCTTATGCTCATGTCTCTTATGCTCGCGTGTTGCACTCTTCCTCTCCTCGTCCTTCCCACCTTTCTCAGACTCACAACCGTTTCCGGGCCTTGGACCCTTATACGCCCACTGCCGCCTCCTCTATTCCTTTGGGTTCTCTCCCGAAGGGTCCACCTCCTGGTCCTCTGTCTGGGGTTCCCCTTCTTTCTACGCGGTCTGTCTTGTCTCCTGTGTCTTCTTCTTCGTCTCCCTCTGTTCCTTCTTCCCAACCTTCCCCTCCGTCTCTTGACTCTCCCCGCCGCCTGTCGGTGCTTGCTGATGTCCATTGCTCATCAAACGGCCATCATGTAAGCCTGGCTTCTCTCCTTCCTCCTCCCCGGCGGGTAAGAAGGTTTCGCTTTCTTCCTCGGCCCCTACTTCTGCCTCTCTCGCTCCTTCCCCCCCCATTTCGGTGGTTGCGCATCCTGTTCCTGCTATGGAGGTTTCTTTAGCCCCTGCTTCCCTCTCGGTTGCTGCCCTTGCTGAGGTGCGCTCCCCTCTTTCTATTTCCCCTCTTCCTGCTGCTGTCCTTGACTGATTCCCTTCGCTGTCTCCTCGTCCTCCTCTGGACCCCGCCCGCCCACCTCTGGTCTGTTCTCCCGTTTCCTTCCCTCCATCTTTGCTCAGTTTACCCATGCCCCCTAACCCTGACTTTGCTGACCCTGATCCCGACCCTGATATTCTTTAACGTGCTATGTTGCTCTTTCGCCTTTGTTTCTTCCTTGTTTTCTGTTGTTGATCTTTCTCTTCTCGTCGGTGTCTATTCTTCAATAGAACGTTCGAGGTTATTTCGCCAATTTCCTCGAACTCCCACTTCTGATTTCGCGGTTTTCGCCCCTTTGTGTCTGTCTCCAGGAGCCGATGCTTGGTGCTCGTCCTGGTCGTTTTCGTGGCTATTCCTTCCTTTCACCCCCCCCCCCAGCCGTTGCTGGGGCTTCTAATTCTTCTGCTCTCTTGATTCGTGCTGATGTTCCCTGTGTTCCTTTACTTTTTCCTTCGCCTCTCCATTGTTCTGCTGCTCGTATCTTTGTGGGGAAATGGTACACAGTTTGTTCCATTTATCTCCCCCCGAGTGTCCCGTTCTCTCTTCCTGATTTGAAACACCTCCTAGACTCCTTGCCGGAGCCTGTGCTCCTGCTGGATGACTTCAATTGTCGTCATTCCCTTTGGGGTGACGTTCTGACGAATACCCGGGGTCGCCTCCTTGAGCCGTTTCTCCTCTCTTCTTCCCTGTCTCTTCTGAATTCTGGTGAGCCCACTCATTTGGACTCTCGGACTCGCACCCTTTCTTGTCTTGATCTTTCTCTCTGCTCTTCTTCTCTTTACTTAGATTTCACGTGGCAGGTTCTTGATGACCTCCATGGAAGTGATCATTTCCCCATCCTTGTTTCCTTTTTTCTCTTTTCGCCCTTCCCTCTCTTTCCCTAGGTGGCAGTTTGCTAAGGCGCACTGGACCCTATTTACCCTCAGTGCTGCTCTCTCTGACCTCTCCCTTCTGCCTCCCTCTCGCGCTCTCCTCCTTTTTCATGACACTGTCTTCAACGCTGCCCTCCGCTCTATTCCTCGCTCTTCCTCTCGGGGTCCACGGAAGTGCGTTCCCTGGTGGAATGGGGACTGTGCTCGGGCTGTCCGCTGTAAGCGTGCAGCCTGGAAGAGGCACCGCCGTAGGCTGACGACCGATTCTTTTCTTTTCTTTCGGAAAGCGAGTGCGGTGGCCCGTAGGGCCATCCGTACGGCTAAACGTGAATGTTGGGCATCTTATGTCTCAACAATTACGTCCGAAACCCCTCTGACCCAGATCTGGAAGCGTATCCGCAAGATAGCGGGTAAGTTCGTTCCCGATGTTTCACCGGTCCTTCGCCTCCGTGATACTCTTGTGGCGGACCCGTTGCAGGTCGCTTCCGAACTGGGTTCCCACTTTTCTTCTGTTAGCTCTGGTCTTCATCTTCCCCAATCTTTCCTTCTTCGTAAACCTGTCCTTGAGTCTCGTCCTTTAGATTTCTGCACTCATCTTCAGCTTCCCTATAATGATCCCTTCTCTCTCTCTGAACTTCGTTCTGCCCTGGCCCTCTGCAGTTCTACGGCGGCGGGCTCCGATGATATTCAGTATGAGATGCTTCGCCATCTCCCTCCGTGCATGTCTCAGTATTTACTGAGTCTGTATAATCGGATCTGGGAGTCGTCGTCAGTCCCTGAGGACTGACTCGATGCCGTTGTCCTCCCTGTTCGCAAACCGGGGTCTCTGGGTACTTCCCCTAAGGACTTTCGCCCTATTGCTCTCACAATTTGTGTCTGCAAACTCTTTGAACGTATGGTTAACGTTCGTCTGATGTGATTCCTGGAACACCATCACCTCCTCTCCCCTTCTCAATTTGGTTTCCGCAAGTGCCGCAGCACGACAGATGTCCTGGTGAACTTGGAGGTCTATATTCGTACTGCTTTTGCTGCGAAGACCTCCGTTGTTGCCGTCCTTTTTGACCTTGGAGAAGGCTTACGACACCACTTGGCGATATCATATTCTATCTCAACTTCATTCTTTTGGCCTTCGTCGTCACCTCCCTCTCATTCTCCGCAGCTTCCTCTCTCGTCGTTCCTTTCGGGTGCGCCTTGGTACCGCGCTCTCTGCCTCTTTTCAGCAATACGAAGGTGTGCCCCATGGTAGTGTTCTGAGCACTATTTTTCTGGTTGCCCTCAATGGTCTTCTTTCCTCTCTTCCTTCTGGTGTCTTCTCCGCTCTCTATGTCGATGATCTTACCCTTTGCTATCAGGGTGATGATTCGCCTCTCCTTCAGCGCCGGCTTCAACTTGCAATTGATGCCGTGTCATCTTGGGCCACCGATCAACTTCAAGTTCTCTACTTCTAAGACTTGTGCCATGACTTACGCGGAAACGGGTCGTTCTTCGTCCCTCTTTGTCACTTTATGGTCATCCCCTTGAATACAAAGATTCCGCGAAGCTTTTGGGGTTATTCCTTGACACTCGTTTGTCTTGGTCTCCCCATATCTCTTACCTCCGTGTTGAATCCTCTAAGGCCCTTACCCTCCTTCGGGTCTTGTCCCATACTTCTTGGGGGGCAGATAGGCGCACTCTCCTTGCTTTACATTCCTCTCTCGTCCTGTCTAAGCTCGATTATGTTTGCCCTGCTTACTCGTCTGCTTCTCCTACTCTTCGCCGTCTTGATGCTTTGCACCATACTGGGTTGCGCCTCAGTTCTGGTGCCTTTCGTTCGATTCCCATCCTTAGCTTGTATGTTGACACTGGCTTCCTGTCTCACTAGGACCGCCGTGATCGCTACTGTCTTCGCTATCTTGCGCGGTCCTTGCAACATCCTTCCTCTCGCCTCTGTCGTGCTTTAACCTTTACCCCTCCTGCGGTTCCTGTTCCTCTTCACCACCTCCCTCTTTCTGTCCGGTTATCTCGCCTACAGGATTCTCTTTCCGTTCGTATTTCTGATGTTTCTCCTCCTGTTGTTCCTTCTTTGCCCCCGTGGAGAGTCCCTCTTCCGCGGTTTTGTACATCCTTGACCCGTATCACTAAAGCTTTTACCCCTCCTACGGTTCTAAAACGCCTTTTCCTCGAGCACTTTTTTTCTCACTCCCGCTCCGTTTCTGTCTTCACTGATGGGTCTAAGTCTGCGGATGGTGTTGGCAACTGTTGTTTTTCCTGATCGCACTTATATGTGTCGCTTACCTCCGGAGACTAGCATCTTTACAGCGAGGTCGAAGGCCTTCGTCAGATCTATGAAGGCTACGAAGAGTGGCTGCTTCTGTTCCCCTGCATTTCTCCTGCAGTTGTCTGAAGGAAAAGGACATGTCTGTCGATGGTGGATCTGTTAGCTCGGAATCCGCACTGTGATTCTGGACAGACTCTTTTTGAAAGTACTTGGAGCCTCTTCAATGTAACTCGAACAAACAGCTTTCCGACAATACTGAGGAGGAAGATGCCACGGTAATTATTGCAGTCACACCTGTCACCTTTATTCTTATACAGCATAACGATGTTGGCGTCCCTCATGTCCTGTGGCACCTCTCCTCCTTCCCAGCAGAGGCAGAGGATTTCATGCAGCGCCATGAGTAAATTACTTCTGCAGCACTTCAAGGTCTTGGCAGGAATGTCGTCTTTTCCAGGAGCTTTGCCAGAGGCATGGGAGTCTTGGGACTCGCCGAGTTCTTCGAGGGTATGTTTTCTGTCGAGCTCCATTAACACAGGCAGGCAGTCAATGGCGCTCAGGGCGTCTTCGGTTACCACATTCTCCCTGGTGTATAGCTCAGTAGTGCTCGACCCAGCACTTCAGCTGCAGTGTCTGATCCTGAATCACCTCGGCTGTGACAGACTTCAGAGGGGTGGTCGTCTTCTGGATTGGGCTGAGGGTCTGCTTGATGCCGTTATACATCCCCTTTATATTGCCTGTATCTGCTGTAGTCTGTATCTGGGAGCAGAGCTGGAGCTCAGATAAAGTTGGACGGTGGATATTGAAATTTGTGGAACGGAACACAGACAGCAACAGTCAACCAAATAAAAGAGAGTTCAAGCACAGTAAAAGCTCTACCTCAGTACAGTCCTTGCACCACTGTTTTTCGTTATTCTCATATCAGATAGACATATATATGCAAGTCAAATCTTCGTATCATCTTCTGCAGGTGACAAAAAACAGCATAAAAATTAATTCTGTTGAAGTCAATGATAAACTACAAACAGATTAAGTTTTCATCTGAGCAGCAGAAAATAACGATGTTATCAGTGATAAATTCCAGGCACTCTGGTACGGTAAAAATGAGAACAAACAAAATACAGGGTACAAAACACTATCAAATCTGCCCATAGTAATAAAGCATACTGCAAATGATCTGGTAATATGGACTGACGACCTAAAGTTATGGGAGCATAACCAAGCATCAGCTAGAAAAATGATAGGATGGATTATGAGAAACGTCAGATCCAGGGATCCCATCACAATGGTTGTACTATTCACAACACTTCTGCTGTCCCGTCTTTAGTACTGTTCGATACTCGCTTCCTCCTTCAGCGCAGGAAAGATTGCTGAAATAGAGGGAAAACGGAAAACATATATGGCATACATAGAGACAATAAAGTACCTAAATTATTGGGATCGTCTAAGAGCTCTAAATGTTCTCAATAGAAAGAAGGCGAGTGAGGTCTCAAATAATATACAGAGAATATATTAGAGAGCCTGGTCCCAAATCTACACAGTAAATTAACATACTGGAGTGAACGAAATGAAAGAAGATTCAGAATAGAATCATTGAAGAGTAGGCCCATAGGAACAATCAGAGAATACTGTATAAACATCTGAGGTTCACGGTTGTTCAGCATACTCCCAGCGGGCTTAAGAAATATTGCTGTAACAAACGTAGACATTTTCAAGAGAAAACTTGATAGTTTTCTGCAAAAAGTGCAGGACCAACCGGGCTGTGGTGGATATGTGGGCCCGCGGGACGCTCCAAGCAACAGCTAGTTGGACCAAGCTCTCATGATTCAAACCTGGTCCTCCGGTCGGGCATAGGGAGTAGAAGAACTTCCAGAACACCATTCATGTACAATACTAAATTTGTAATATAAATAAAAGCTCAGGATTAGGTAAATACGCTCTTGTCAAATGCAGTTGTGTGTCATTGTCAGGCGATTAATTATTCCAGGAAGAATAGCACAAACACAATAGCCCTGTGTGCACTGCCTGGAGATTAGGGCAGATATTGAGAAGCTAATGAAGCAGGTGAGACAATATGGAGGGCAAGGTGTCTCGCAAGGATCCAAAGGTGAAACTTCATTGAGATAGCTGGCGAGTGGTTGGTCAATTGAGTTAAGATGGCAAAGGACGTCAAATAAATCAAGAACACTGGTTAAAACGTATAACCACTTCAGTTGAATGGGTTAAGACCATGTGTGGTAACTAAGTAGAGAAGCTGAGCATCACAAGAAAAGTTTGGACATTAGTTGGGGCCTTGGCACATGCACTGGTTTGGCAAAACCGTCTGCTCCATAAATACAAGAGTTTGGGTATGTTCTCCGCAGGCAAGGGATTAAGTAATAAGAAATAGTGTGACACTATATGATCAAGCCGATTGTCTGCCTCTCGGTAAACAATATTCTCCGAGCTAGAAGCAAAGAGAAGAACTTAAATATAGTAGCAATGACACAGGTAATGAGTGAGTAATGCAATTCCATTAATGAATTACTGGAAAGCTTGCATTAGCAAGAAGACCATGTATGCTAGTTACACGATATACTTTTCTTGGTAGGCGTGTGACAGCTTTTTGCAGACTGAGTTAAGTGTGTAAGACTGTTGTAGGCACCACAGTAATAGTGATATGGCACAGAACATTGAAAGCTGCAGCTGCTGTTGTAGCCACTTTAACTTGAATTAGGTCGATGTACTGTCAACTTATCCTACAAATTACATCTGAATTTGGCCGATTGCCCGTATGGCCGAAAATGAACGTAATTTGAAAAAAGAAAATAATTGAAATAAAAATTTTGATTTTTTTCCAAAACAGTAAATTAAGAGTCCTCTGGTAGGTTAGGAGGGCAGGAAATTCTCCTTAAGTTTAAAAACGTCATGAAAAACGTTAATTGAAAGTGTCCTCTCCTAACCTAACAGACTGAGATAGAGGACCCAAGCAGAAATCGGGACAGTGCATCACTTTCGTGGGGCGATTTAATTTCAAATTACGTTAACTTTTTTGCCATTGCACGCATACCAGCGAAAAGCGACATTTTCAAGAGGGCAGGTTGGTACTGTTGCAAATGTTCAACATGGGAGAAAGTTCGAGGTAGTGAGTCGAGAACTACAACACTTATCAAAGGATGGTGGGGAAAAAAAAGTGGTAGTACACGCGAGTAGTCAGACTGTGGTCACACCGAGGTAAGGTCCTGACTAAGGTTGCCTTAGGGCGCCTAAGCCAATGTTACAGCTACGAGGTCACAAAGGGTGACCAAAGTTCTTTTAAATACATTTAATGTAATTATTGCGTCCTTGGGATGATGGGTGTGGTGGTGAATGCTATGACCATTACTCCTCTTTATCGGCTTGTGGCAGAGACAGAAACCAGCCAAATGTGGGGACTCGATGTGAT
Organism: Procambarus clarkii; assembly: GCF_040958095.1. Lineage (NCBI taxonomy): Eukaryota > Metazoa > Arthropoda > Malacostraca > Decapoda > Cambaridae > Procambarus > Procambarus clarkii. Next base: position 20,324,696 of record NC_091222.1, on the reverse strand, counting down.
CTTGTTGACTCGAGATGTGTCTGCAATGTGAGAGTATTGTATGGGAGACTAACCGGGTGTGGAGTGTTGTAGTGATGATTCGGGGTTAGTGACTTAAGTTGAGGTTACGAGTTGTAGATGATAGTCAGGTAGGTCTAGTGCGTTTATTGCCAAGGGTAGCCAATTTAATTAAGTTGGAAATGTTACATTGTTAATTATTGTCAGTATTTTCAATAAGTAAATTAGAAAACAAGATGGCCTTTAATTACTTTCCATGTGTTCTCAAGCAATTTCCAATACAAACTTACTGGTATGCCTCAATGGTCTAAGGGGGATAAATAGATTGGATGAAGTTAATTTCATGAGGCTAATGATATACAGTAGAGTAAATATTGTATTCAGAACTAATCTTGATTTTCGAGTTTACGACAGTACACAAAAAATGGAACCACTAACAAACGTCATGAATGACAAAAACACGGAACAATTAACATTATAATATAGGATACCAATTACTTTACACTAATATATTCCAGTCAAGGATGGGCAGTGGCAATACGTCCAAGTATTAAAAGCAGTGTGACAGTGGGACTGGAAACTGAACTCCTCAAACGGTTTGGAGAGAATTAAATGGAAAATGATCTACCTAATGATAAAAGTTACACATAATCCATCAAACTTTTAGAGAAAAGAACAGCTTTTATGGGAAATAATATCTAGAGATTCTAGGTCTAACAATGAACATTTTGACAAATTTGTGTACAAGAAACTTTAATTTCCTGTATGACAATTTTTTTTTAATTTATGACTACGTCATTAAACAAAATAATATTGTGCCAACACAGTAAGATAATATAGACTTGTGTAACAGGGAGACACTGATAAGTAAGAACATAAGAACAAAGGTAACTGCTGAAGGCCTATTGGCCCAAACGAGGCAGCACCTATTTATAACCACCCAATCCCACTCATATACATGTCCAACCCACGCTTGAAACAATCGTGGGAAACCACCTCTACCACGTTACGTGGTAATTGGTTCCACAAATGAACCAATAGTAGCATCCCATTTAAGTAGCATCTTAAATGGGAGCAAGTTATGGAACAGTGATGAGGAAATTACCTTAAACAAGACATGGAAAAGTTATTTGAGAGAAACTTAAGGCACCAGATTTTTTCTCACATCTGATTCATATATTTAGGGGTTCTTTGGGAATTATAAACTTGGCAGACCTGATCATGGGAGTTTGGCAGTTCTTGGGCCTCGTCTTGTTTACATCATAATCCAGATTATGAATAAAAATTACAAATAAAACCCAGGAATGTAGTACACTATAGATTGCTTATTTTAATTAGTAGTGACCCAAAATGGATAACCATGGCACTAAAGAACCTAATCAGAAACTAGAAGGCTTAATACAAACGAATTATGAAAATAAATTAAGAAAAAAAGTACGTATTGCAAGGCAAGCAAAGAAAGCCTTCTGTGTTTCAAATAAAGATTACAGACAACACCTGGCTATTAAAAAATAAGTCAGATAACTGATAAAGAAAATACCTAATTTAAATTACAAAATTATAAGTACCTAAGATCTTTATGAATACAGCAAAGCAAATCTACATAGAATGTACAGATGACGTCCTGACAAGTTTAGTGGTTACCAGATGGGAAAACATTAAAAAAAAATAAAAGGACGCAATGACAATCACAGGAGGAGGAGGAGGGACGCAGCCACAGCTACGAGGTCACCTGATCTTCAAGGCAGCGAAGATGTTCCCAAGGGAACTCAGAGTCAGAGTTAGTAGGTATTTCAAATATAATGTTTATAGGAAACTGACTATGTTCATTTTTACTTTAATAATCATAAAGTTTGGTGAGCAGTATTTTCAAGCTTTTCCTGCAGCCTTCAATGTTTTATGAAAAATAGCTAAATATATAAAAAATTTGGGATGTGGTTACAATAGCCCTAAACATGTTTTTTTCTCTCTCCTAAGAGCAATAGCTAATTTCTATTTCCAGTTTAGCTTTTGGAGGAAAGGGAGGGGGGGGGGGAATAATAGTCAAACATATGTTCATGTATCATCCCCACCAAAAGCTAAACCGGAAACAGAAATTCACAAGTGTTACTCTGAACAACTAGCTAAATTTCCCTACTTCTTTAGAACTTGATTATTATTAATCTAGTGGTTAAAAAATATATAAGCCCATTTTAATCAGGAACTCGCCCCCTTTTACAGCAGTGTGTGTGTTTGATCACTTTTAATGATTCGAAATGTGAATCTTTGAACAAACTGGTCAATCTTAGTGTTCACACTTATCTCAACATTCTTGTGATTAGAATGGGCGCAACAATCTAGCGCATTGTATATACATGCCAGTTTATATCATAATATTAATTGGAGAGCCAAAACATATTGCCAAGTGCAGGAGTTTTGTTGAACTAAATTTGATCAATTCCGCCCTAATTAACCAATGTCCCAATATTTTTAATGTTAGCACTGACCTGTACAAACTAGACTCATATTTATATATTGTAGTTAGAAATTGTAACTACCTACTTAGCGAGGAAGGCAGGCTCGTGATTCGTCAATAGTCACCAGACCACAGTAAAGCGAGATGACGACATATGGTGTGGGGGGGGGGGGGGGGTGGTGGCGAGTTTCATATAATCTCTCTAAGTGCTTTACTGTTTCCAGCAGCTGGACACCCTCAAACACTGGCAAGCAGTATCCTCCCCCGTGATAGCAGCCTGACGATTTAAATGCATTTAAATCGTCATTCACTACATTCACTAAATCGTATACATTCACTAAAAATATAAAATACAATCTACCAATTAGGGGCTATTCATGCCCGTGCCACCACCTGGTTGGCTTCATCTTTATCATCAACTTCACTCTTAGAAGGTCAGCCCCACTCCCGTCCTAATGTTTTATACCTAAAGAGACGAAAGGCCTTCTCCAGTGATGTGAATTAACGATCAGAGCACTATCCAGATAGAAAGCTTTCTTCCATCGGCACTGCGACCCGTTGAGTGGGTGTCAGCTGAACGACTTTGGCTCTGTCTTCGCTCCTGGTGCTAGCCAAACGGCACCATGCTCCACCGGATCAAGGTTCGGTTCTGAGAAACCTACACCGAGGCCGAGATTCTGGCCCTCTTGACGGAGAACTCTGATGTTGCTCCCATCGACGTCCTCACTGAGGAAAAAGAGACCCCAGATTCTATTCAGCAGTGTAGTAGCGCTCCAAGGCCTGTTCAGTCCAACAACAATCGTGGCATTAGAGGCAGAAAACCTGATCCTCGTACCACCCCACCAATATCAGGTGGTAAGAAGCATATTCGTCTACCGAGTAAACGATCTTACCGCGGAAAGAACGATAGCCGATATCATCTATTTATGTAAAATACATACATACAAGGGGTGATACAAAAATTGACGAATTTATAGATAGAGCTAGTACATACAGTGCCTAAAGTCACTATTACGCAAAGCGTTTCGGGCAGGAAAAAGACTAAAGACTTAAACGGATTGGGGCTGCTTGCTCGTTGCAGGGTGTGGTCACGGCGTTGGCGCTCTCTCAGTTGTTGGCTGACGTCTGGTGCGAGCAGGTCGCTGTTGTTGGTGTGTGGTGTGCCGGCTAGCCTGTGGGGGCAGCTGGCGTTATGGCGTCGTCGGTGACGCGGATTCGGAGGGTAGATTCCGCAGGATTGGAGTTCTCGGCGGCTGCTGATTGGGCGTTGGTGGAAGTGACGCTTTTGGATGTTTTCCAGGTGGACCTGCACACTGTTTACGGCCTTGAGAAGATCTCTGACAAGCGTGTGGTGGTCAAGGTCTCTGCCCCTGGCCCATACCAGCGTTTTGTGAGTGATTTTGCTGGGCGTTCTCATCTGCTCCCGGGCTCTGCTGGTACTGTGGAAGTGTCGGACCGGTGTGTGGCGCCGACGTTTGTCAGCGTCCATGGGGTTCCCTTGGACTTTCCCGAGGAGGTCCTTTGCACCTGCTTCTCTCGGTACGGTACTGTGTTCACTCACCGTATAACCTGCCTTCGCTCAGGCCGCCTGTCGGGCTTGAGGACCAATGTGCGGACCCTTGGCATGCGCTTGACGCGTGATATTCCTTCTCAGGTCAAGTTCTACGGCTTTACCATGCGGGTTTTCTATGAGGATCAACCACGCACCTGTTTTCGGTGTGGTTTGCGAGGGCATCTTGCGGCCGGTTGCACTGCTTCCGGGATGGGGGAACCAGCTATCTTCCAGGAGGGTGATTTCCCCCCTTGGGGGTTGGGGGGGGGGCAGGCCAGTTGTTGCAGAGACCGTGTTTGTCCCCCACGGCCCCTCCTCGTCGTTGGTGCCTTCTGATTCGACTGATCATACTCCAGCTGTTCAGCAGTTTGACCCACCTGTCTCGTTGGTGTCTGATGCGGCGCCCTCACTTCCTGTGCACGTCGTCACTGCGGAGGTTCATCGGGCTTCAGATGTTGCTGCCATGGAGAGAGGTACGTCTGTGGAAGCTTCTCCATCGTGTGTGGGTGGGAGTGGCGATCCTGTGGGCCCCTCGTGTGGGGTTGCTCCTTCGTCTGGTGGCCGTCCATCCGACGTGGTTGCTGCTGCCCCGGAGGCGCTGCGGTCCTCTCGTGGCTCTAGAGGGCCTTCCCCGGTCGCGACGTCGGACCAGCCCCGTCGTAAGCGGGAGGCACGGGCGCATTCCTCTGACAAAGGTCCTCCCGTTAAGCGAGGGGGGTCTACGGCTGGAGCTGCTGTGGCGTGCACCCCTCCTCCTTCTCCCTCTGGTGGCCTGCTGCGGTCTGTTGCACCCGGGGCCCCCTCTGGGGGCAGTGACGCCCCAGAAGCAGTTGTGGTTGATCAGTGGGTGGTGTTCTCTGGCGTGGAAGGTCCTGGACGGGATGCGCTGATGTTGAAGTTTACAAAGTCAACAAAGAGTGCGGGCGCCGACGTTCCTGTGATGCCCTCCTCTGCAGGGTTGCCGGATGGTGCGCCTACTGTTCCTACTGCCTCCCATGTGGGGGGCTCTGCTCCACCTTCTACGGGGGCTGTGGGGTTGGTGGGGTCCTCATTGCCTTCCTAATGGCGTCCTCTCTGACTTGTGCGACGCTGAATGTGCGTGGATTGCGTGACTTGGCTGTGCAGATGGGCTTGGTGGCTGTGCTTCGTGAGCAACGTGTAGATGTAGCCTTTATTCAGGAGCATAATGTGCGTGACTTGCGTGCTTTGTCTGGGTTGACTGATGATTTTCATGTAGTGCTTAATCTGCCGAGGATGTCCTTTGGGGGCACGCTGATGCTGTTCTCCCAGAGGGCGTCCATTTCCGTGCTTCACACGGAAATGGATGAAGACAGCCGGGTGTTGTTCGCTCATGTGCAGTACCTCGGGGTGGAGATTCCCTTATTGACTGTGTATGCTCCTTCTGGCACAGCGCGTCGCAAGGAGAGGGAGGAGTTTTTCCAGGGTGGGCTGTTACACTTCTTGCGTCATGACACAAGGGACATGGGACCTGATTCACGAAAGTACTTAAGCAAGCACTTACGAACCTGTACATCTTTTCTCAATCTTTGGCGGCTTTGTTTACAATTATTAAACAGTTAATGAGCTCCGAAGCACCAGGAGGCTGTTTATAACAATAACAACAGTTGATTGGCAAGTTTTCATGCTTGTAAACTGTTTAATAAATGTAACTAAAGCCGTCAAAGATTGAGGAAAGATGTAGACGTTCGTAAGTGCTTGCGTAAGTGCTTTCGTGAATCTGGGCCATGGTCTTTGGGGGCGATTTTAATTGTCACTCTCGCACGGGATTGCAATAGTGCGCATCCGCAGAATGTTTCTCGGGCGTTGGTCTCCACCTTACAGAGTTGTGGGTTTCGTGATGCTGCTCTCATGTTTGGGGGCGATTTGGAATTCACCTTTGCTGCGCGAGGGGCGTGTTCCAGGCTGGATCGTTTTTTGTTCATGGGCGGGAGGACTCTGTTTTTGCGTTTCGTACGGTTCCTGTTGCCTTTTCTGATCATTGTTTGGTTGTGGTGCGTGTTGCTGTTCGTAATCAGGTTCGTGTGGGGAGGGGTTGGTGGAAGTTGAATTGTCGGTTGTTGCATCGTCCTTGGGTTTGGTTTGGTTTGTTGCGCTTTCTTCAGGCGCGTTTGACTCGGTTGTATGTGTTGCTAAATGGTGGGGCTGATTGTTTTGATGCTATTTCTGAGTGTAAGGAGCGCATTTGTGGTTTGCGGGAGGAGTTGGCTGAAGGGGATCGGGTGCGGGCTCGTGTTGACGAGCGTGTGTCTGGTGAACGGCTTTCTCCTTTTCTTTTGCGAAAGGAGAAAGCCCTTCGGGACTCGGTTCTTCTCACCGGTCTCCAGCGTCCGGACGGTTCTGTTTTGTCTAACACGGATGGGGTCCTGTTGTATGTGCAGCAGGAATTGGGAGCGCTGTATGGGGAGGTAGGGGTGGATGAGGATTTGGCTGCTTTCTTTTTGCGTCACTGCTCACCTGGTTTGTCGGCTGCGGGTTGTTCCGCTTTAGTGAGAGACGTGTCGTCAGCTGAGCTTTGGGATGTGGTGCGGTCTTTCCGTTCCGGCAGAGTGCCTGGCTCGGATGGGCTCCCTGTGGAATTTTATGTGACTTTCTGGGATGTGATTGGGGAGGTTTTTTTTGGAGGTGGTGCGATTTTGTTTCCTGACCTGTTCCTTACCCGCATCCCATTATGATGGGGTTGTGAGGTTGCTTCCGAAGCCAGGTGATTTGCGTTTTCTGTCGAATTGGAGGCTGATCACCCTGTTAAATGTTGATTATAAGGTTGTCTCGAAGTTGCTGGCAGGTCGGTGTCGGGATGTTATTGGTTCTGTGGTTTCGGTTGAGCAATTTTGTGGCATTCCGGGTAGGTCTTTGCTTCAGTGCAATGTTCTTTTACGTGATGTGCTTCTGTGTGCCTCTGAGCTTCGCCTACCTGCGGCGATGCTCAGCTTAGATTGGTCGAAAGCATTCGACCGTGTGTCGATGGGCTTTGTGCTGCAGGCTATGGGGAGGTTCGGGTTTCCTCTGTTGCTTCTTACTTGGGTTCGTATGTTGTATGCCCGCTGTCATAGTCGTGTGTGCATTAATGTATTTTTTAGTGCCCCCTTTGCCGTTCGCCGTTCGGTGCGGCAGGGGTGTCCCTTATCTATGCTCCTTTATGTTCTTTTTCAGGAGCCTTTGTTTCGTGCGGTTAAGTCATGTGCTTTGGTGGTTCCTCCGAGGCTGCCCGCTGGTCTCTGTTTATCGATCTGTGGGTATGCTGACGATACGGTTCTGTTTGTGGCGACCGATGGCTCTGTGGTTGCGGTTCAGGACCTTGTTCGGCGTTTTGAGCTGGCCACTGGGGCCCTTGTTAATAGGGATAAGTCCTGTGTGATGGGGCTGGGGAGCTGGACCTCCCGTTCGGTGTGGGCGGGGTCGTGGTTTCCAGTGGTTAGGTCGCTTCGGGTTCTCGGAATTACTTGGTTTAGCTCGTATGCCCAATCCTTGGAGTGGAATTTGGATGCGGTGTCTCGGTCGGTTGAGGTGGCGGTTCGTTTGTTATCCTCGCGTCCGTTGACGGTTTATCAGCGGGCGATTGTTGTTACTAGCAAAGTTCTTTCGAGGGTGTGGTTTTTGGCTCAGTGCTTCTCCCTGGATTGGCGGCGTGCTCATAGGTTAGAGTGCAGAGTCTATCAGTATGTGTGGTGTGGGAAGTATCATCCGGTTCGTCGCTCCTCCATGGTTTTGCGGGTGGAAGAGGGGGGTGTTAGCATCCCTGATGTTTTTACCAAGGCATTGGCTTTGTTTTGGGTGTCGTTGCGTCAGTATTTGGGGGTGGGTGGGGGCCTCGGTGCGCTTGGGATCTATTTCTGTTCAATTCGGTTTAGCTATTTGCTTGAGTTAGGGGCTGGGTGTGAGGTCGCTTTTTGTACACCTGCTGTGTATTCGTGGGCAGTTGGGATTCTGTGGAAGATCTGTCGTGTTCCTGGGTTCTTGTCCCTGTCGTGTCGGGGGGGTTTATGGGGTTCTCCTTCGTCGTGTGAGCCATCGGGTTGAGGGTTTGTTTCCATGCTGGAATTGGGGGGGGGAGGGGATTTGGTCGGTCTTGGGTGGGCGGCAGTTGGCTCCGCAGCAACGGGAGTTTCTCTTTCGTATGCTGCATGAGTCCTTGCCGTCGAATGATCGTTTGTGTATGCTTGGGTTGCGTTCTTCCGCGACGTGTGCACATTGTGGATTGGTTGAGACGCAGTTACATGTCTTTTATTTTTGTGAGAGAGTACAGGGTTTAGTTGCTTGGTTGCGTGATGTGATTGCAGTGTTCTGTGGGCCCGGGTTTCGGGGGATGTTTTACGGTTCCTGTTTCTTTCGTTTCCTCAGGGCTCCAGCCGGCTTCGGAACACTCTGAGTGTCTTGATTGTGGATTACGTGCTTTGCGTGTGGGTTGGGCGTTTGGAGGGCTACGGGGTTCGCTGGATTCTGGGTTTTCTGCGGGGGTGTTTGCGTTTTACATGGTGGTGGTTGCGGCATGCTTTTCCGGTGAGGTTTGCTGATTGGTTCACTGACGTGTATGTTCAGGGTGATGCTTTGGGGTTGGTGGGAGGTCGGGGATTTGATTAGTGTATTGGTGTGGTGTTGGTGGATTTGGGGGGAGGGCTTGTTGGGTCATTTGGGCGTTTGGGTTGTGTATATTCCGCCTGCCCCCTGAGGGCTTCCTCGGCGGTGCGTTGTGTGTGTTTGCCTGCACTGTGCTTTGTGTTGCTCCTTGTGTGTGTGTCCTTGTTGTTTGGGTTTGTGTGTGTTTTGTGTTCCTTTGCCGGATCCTGCGTTTTCCGCTTTTTTTGTGTGTGTGTGTGTGCTTGGCTGTGGTTCTAGACCTTGTTTCCCAGTTCCTGTGCGTTTCTGGTGTTTCCTCCTGTTTGTTTGTGTGGGCGTTTTGTTGCGTCCAACTCCTGTGTGCGCAGGTCCTTGTGTTGAGGTGTGTATGTGTGTGTGTCTTTTCATTTGTTCCACCGGTTCCTGCGTGCTCCGGTGCTGTGCTCCTGTTTATGTGGGCTTCTGCCTTGTGTGTGTGGCCCTTTTGGGTACTTTTATCCGTCATGCTTCATGTAATTTTTCTCTTGTGCTATTTTAATTTATTTTCTTTTTTCTTTGTGCCGCTGACTTATTATGTGTAGCTGCTCTGTGTGAGCCTTTGTGTTCTCTGTGTTACTCATGTGGATCTTGTGTTATGCATGATTGGATTTCTTTTTTATGTTGTATTCTTGTACAAAAAAACAAAAACAAAAAAGTCTTCATGCTCTTGCTTTTGTTCTTTTTAATGCTTGTTGTCTTAAGAATTCTTTGGGTTATTTACTATGTACTTTGTCAGGCTTTGTATCTTTTTTATTGTGTATATTGTACTTTTATAAATAAAAAAAAAAAAATTTAGGTAAAATACATACATACAAGGGGTGATACAAAAATTGATGAATTTATAGATAGAGCTAGTACATACAGTGCCTTAAAGTCACTATTACGCAAAGTGTTTCGGGCAGGAAAAACACTAAAGACTTAAACTTAATACTAATTGAGACTAAAGTATAAAATGTGTTGAGCAAATATAAAAAAAGGGGGGGCGGGGAACATGGCAGAAAAAAGCATAAATACAATTTGGTCGACAAACAGCATTGTTTAAAAATAACAGACATGGGTTGACAATAAAGAGGTAAGGTAGGTTACAGGGAGTTAATTAGGTAGTGTTTAGTTTTTATCTTAAACTGGTTGAGAGAGGTACAGTCTTTAATATGATTGGGAAGGTCATTCCACATTTAACAGTCTCCGTGGTGTAGTGGTAAGACACTCGCCTGGCGTTCCGCGAGCGCTATGCCATGAGTTCGTATCCTGGCCGGGGAGGATTTACTGGGCGCAATTCCTTAACTGTAGCCTCTGTTTAACGCAACAGTAAAATGTGTATTTGGATGAAAAAACGATTCTTCGCGGCGGGGATCGTATTCCAGGGACCTGCCCGAAACGCTACGCGTACTAGTGGCTGTACAAGAATGTAACAACTCTTGTATATATCTCAAAAAAAAAAAAAAAATTCTGGGTCCCTTGATTTGTAGAGCATTTCTAGTTTGATTAAGTCAAACTCTTGGAATATCATAAAGGTATTTTCTTTGAAAATTCTTTGGAGACGATTCCTAACCTACATTTCATCTCAAGGTCATGTTTTTTATTAATGGATTTAAGTATTCCCTTTGTTAGCCAAGGGTTGTTTAGCCTTTTTGTAGTGACTTGCTTCGTAAGCACAGGACAGTTGGTGTTATAAAAGCTGAGAGTTTTATGAAGAAAAGATTGCACTGCTAGGTTGATGTCCCCTATGTTACCTAATTCGGACTCCCAGTTGACATTAGCAGCAGCAGCTATAAAATTGCCTATGGCAGTTTCATTGTGCAGCCTAAAGCTTATTTCCCTTTTCTCTAGAGGTGGTTTGTTAATGTTAGTTAGGAAAAATGTGTGGTAATGGTCTGTAGTGCTATCGATGATTATCCCTGAAGTAAGTGGAGAGGTTATGATGGTCCAGATGTGATGAAGAGCCGTGGCAGTACTATCAGTGATTATAGTAGGTCTAGTGATTAAGGGTATGAGGAAGCAGGAATTCATACAGTTGAGGAAGCTGGCAGCAGTAGGGTTTTCAGACTCGCAGAGGTCAATATTAAAGTCCCCTGCGATAATTAGATGGTTTTTGTTCAGTCTGTTATCTAGTGTTAGATTTCTAAGGTTAGAGTTGAATTCGGACACATCAGTGTTAGGAATTTAATAGACTGCTCCCACAGTCAGGACAGACTCAGCACCCTTGACTCTGAAACTGGAGAAGATGTACTCCCCACAGTAGTCTCTAGTTCTAATTACTTTTAAGCATGTTAGTTCTTGGTGGTAGTAAAGAGCAGTGCCACCACCTCTCTGGATTGGTCGACAGTTGTGAATTGCCAAGTAGTTCAGCATGTTAAAGAGTTGAGTAGTATCCTCTTTTAACCAAGTTTCAGTAAGTACAATAAAAGAGAATTTGTTACCAATAGTTTCAATCAAGGCACTAACATCATCAAAGTGTTTGCTTAGAGATCTTACATTCAAGTTTATTACAGAGATAGTGTGATTATGTATTAATACATTGTTTACATCATGTGCTGTAAAATACCTGCAATTTTGATCATTAAAGTGATGATTGTCATAGATAGTGGATAAGAGGTTTAGATCTGGGTCTATACTTGTTTGCATAAGAAGGCTGGTTGTAGAAAACAAGGCAAGAATGGCAATTACAAAATCAAATTTTGATATAAAAAGTCGGGAAATAATAAAACTATAAACAAGACTATATAAGACAAACACAAAATGAAAAAAAAAAATAGGTAGATTGCTTACAAGTACTCTCAGGTACACTGCAAGTAATAATTTGCATTTTGAGACACAGGCATAGCAAGGGGTACAATGGAGTAAAAGAGTATGGCAAGGCTAGGCAACCTAGGTAACAAATGAAAGCAAAGAAAAAGTTAAATAATAAACATAGGCAAATTTAATCTAATGATTATTAAGTATAAATAGCTTAGTAATGATCCTATAATTAGTAAGAACTAAAGAAATATTAATGCAGCCAATTAATTAAGTCCAATAAATTACTAATAAAAATTAAATTATAATTTAAATTTAAAAAAGTGAAACACAGACATTGGTTACCTAGCCCGCACTAGGTGACAAGGGGGTTAATTATGTTGACTCATTGGGAGAGATAATAAGATGAGACAAACCACATTGGGAGAGGAAAGTGTTGAGGTTATCCTCATTAGCAATTGTAAACATTTTATCTTCTGAAGTCTTTCTCACTTTGATCATGCCATCTCTAACGAAGCACTGATGAATTGCATCTGGGTTTTGATAACGGATTTGACGCAGGCGGTGGAGGAGTTGCTGTCTTTTTCTAGTCAAGCACTCGTTGATGTAGATGTGCTTTTTTGGGGATGCAGCTCTCCGGACAAGATGCGATTTTATGGTTTGGGAAGCAAGCTTGAGGTGAATTTTCCGCTGGTTTGGTCCTGATGGATTCTTTTTGCCTACTCAGTGGGCAGCAATAACGTCTGTTTTATCTAGAGTGACACGCAATCCGTCTTTTATGAGAGCATGAACTATATCAATACACTTTTCACCTTCACGTTCCACAGGAATATCTTGGGACGACACAACAACAGAGTCAAGCAGCTTTTGCTGGTCTTGTTCATCCTGGGAGATGGAATGCTGGGCGGATAATGTACCGATACATACAGTCATTTTGTTGAGAGCTTCCTCTTGTTTTTTTATGGCTTCATCAGTTTTCAGATGTATGTTTTCCTCACCGAGATCATTCAAGTCATGCTGGCGTTGATCTTGGCTAGCCTTATAGGTTCTAATATCCTCGCGAAGAAGGGCTATTTCTTGTTGTTGTTGGTGGAGGTTCGCGCGGTTCGCTTGATTCTCAGTTTGAAGACTCTGGATGATCGTATTTTGAGCCTCAAGGACTAGACACAACTTTTTGAACCACTGATTCTCGGCCCAGTTAGGGAAATCCAGCGAGAGACCAGAAGCACGCTTGAATTTCGTAAAGAGGGATGTAAGCATGGAATCAGGAGAGGATTGAGAGGACACAGCACCCTGGCTCAGTGATGGAGCAGTACTGCCGCCACGGACCCCAGACAGGAGGGAAACCTATGACCCACCCTAAAGATCACCCTGAAATCTCCAGCAGAGGCCACCCTCGTTCCCTGGTGGAATGTGGACTGTGCTCGGGCTGTCCGCTGTAAGTGTGCAGCCTGGAACAAACACCCTCGCCGGCAGACGACTGAATCTTTTGTTTCAGAAGGCAAGTACGGTGGTCCGTATGGCTAAACGTGCATGTTGGATGTTTTATGTCTCCACCATCACGTCCGAAACTCCTCTACCGCTGATCTGGAAGCGTATCCGCAAGATAGCGGGTAAGTTCATTCCCGATATCTCACCAGTCCTTCACCTCTGTTGTACTCTTCTGTCGGTCCCGTTGCAGGTCGCGACCGAATTGGGTTCCCACTTTTCGTCTATTAGCTCTGGTTCTCATCTCCCTCAATCCTTCCTTCCTTTGAAAGCCTCTTCTTGAATCTCGTCCTTTGGATTTCTGTACCCATCTCAGCCTTCCCTATAACGATCCCTTTTCTCTCTCTGAGTTTCAGTCTGCCCTGGCCCTCTGCGGTTCTACAGCGGCAGGCTCCGATGGCATTCATTATGAGATGCTTCGACATCTACTTCCATGCTAGTCTCAGTATTTACCGAATTTGTACAATCAGGTCTGGGAGTCGTCGTCAGTCCCTGAGGACTGGCTCGATGCTGTTGTCCTCTCTGTTCGGAAACTGAAGGAAACAGGACTATGGAGACCACTCAGGAGGGATTTGGTAAAGGAAGCGATCCATCATGTCACGAGGGAAACGCTCCTCCAATTTGAAGGCCGTGCGTATACACAGATTAATGATACGACAATTTTCGCATCCAGTAGCGTAGCCATTGCCAAAATCTTCATGCATGCTGCCTTCATGAAACTGAGCACCTGTAGACAAGATGTTCCATTAATTAATCTGCTACAGATGTTTTGATATCTTTGGGATATTGATGTATAGAGACCAGACCCTGCAGGCTCTCCTCACATGGGCGAACACAGTTCACACCAATTTAAAGTTTACGCTAGAACACGACCACTTGGCAAAGGCAATTAATTTTCTGGATACTACGGTCTACATAGATCGGACCGGTAGATGCCTTCAGACGAAGGCATACTACAAACCCAAAATCTACATACCTACCTAAGGTTTGACTCGAGTCACCCTCGAGTACTCGAGAAATCTTTATCATACTCGCTTGCCCTATTCTTAAAGAGGATAAACTGCACAGAAGAAACCTTGGATCCCCAGCTGAAAAACCTGTTGGACATGTTCAGGGATAGGGTGTTCCTCAAAGAGATTCTGCACACCTCCCAGGAAAAACTGCAAGGGAAGACAAGGACCCAACTCTTTGAACCACCTAGGCTGAGGACTGAGGACATGAGATGGATTATTCCCACCCAGTTTTTTCCAGGTCTAGCGAAACAATTCGAGATGATGATGTCGGTAGTCTGGTCCTGGTTAAGTGAGACCTACGAGGAACACCCCTCGTGGCAAAACTTTCCTAAGGATCCGCCCATGATTGCATGGAAACGAGGTAAATCCTTGAGAGACCATCTAGTTAGGGCGGGCCCACGACTGTTGGCCTAGCCAAGGTGAACCAGAAAATAAGTGAGGGTTATAGATACAACCAAACTAACCTAACCTGACACAGGAGAGCAACATCATCGTCCTGTAGTTTCAGAGTCTGAGGAGAGGTTAGAAGGGACCTACATTACACACACAATTAACACCTTAGTTATATTGGGTAGAATAGGTTAGGGACGGTATGATAAATTTCAATAAATAGATGCATATATATATATATATGGTGATATTTAGCACCTGATATTGGAGTATATACAATATCTCACACCCACAACCTGGGTTCTCTGTATCATAGAAGAAACATGTACTAAGACGTTCTACACCAAGGACAGCATAAAATGTGAACGAATACGATTAGATACTTTTATTAACTGGACTGTTTAATGACTGAACTCCCTATCTTTAGTGCAGGATGGATTCTATTATCTCCGAGTAACTGATTACTGCTGCTGTGCCTTTTGTAATTATGTGATAGAAGCGTGGGTTGAGGGGGGGACGCTTCTCGCACCATCACCATTTTGTCCAATTATTGGCTCCAAGTGGGGAAAACGTTCCCTTAGAATTTAGCGAAATCGTGTTTGAATGTGAAATATTCTTGTTCTCGCCTGATCTACGTGATGCTAAAGGTACTAGTATTTTTTAAATATTCAATGAAATATTAGTATAATTGTTTGCAGATTATATATTCTATCATCAATTATATAGACTTACTGCTGGCGCCATTCCAAGCTGGCTGGACACGGATTTGTTCCCGGGAAAACTTACAATTCTGAGCACCCATCAGTTCGAATTCTCGTAGTTTTGTGAGGAAGAATACACCAATACTGCAAGACCCAGAGAATATCTTGTTTGGAAGGAAACAATACCAATTTCAGCTACAAATGATGGACAAAGTTGTTGATTATCTGCTGTCCAGCTGACTGGTATTCTGCACAACCCAGTACGCAGGCGACCCAAACTCTCGTACCACACTCGTCGCCCATAACCATTTTTTTTTTGTAAGGACTATCACTGACCAGGTCACAGTCCTACCCTGAAGGGCATCGCCACAAGGGGGCCACCTTATAAGGTGTAGTGAGCCTTTTCAGGGACAGGTAGACCAAACAGCTCAATTAGGTGTTAGATATCTCCAATTCCACCTGGATGAATAATTTTACTACCTCCGTTGGAGGGGAATGAATTTCTTCAGGTCTTGTTAGAAATTTCCGACATTATTACTAACCCCTAGTACGACAAGAGGTATTTCTTGTAATAGGCATTATTATTTACTAACACTATTAACCAATAGTATATTGACATTCAAATTATAGAATTGAGGCGTAGAATGCCACATCCCTTCTAGCAATCATGCCCATGGTGTTGCGTCAGTCACCCGGCTAGAGGGAATAAGTTCCACATATTAATGGATCGAATTGAATCCAGTTTCATTTCACCCTTTTTATTAAGGATAATCTATTAGTAATAGATTTACTTTCATTTCAAAATATGTGGTAGTTTACTGGAAATAATTTGCACAGTCTCTATCAGCTGTTCTGGTAAATAAAAAGATCGACTTGAGAATGGTCCAGGACGGACCGAAACGTCGTCGTCCCTTCAACTTTTAGTGTGTGGTCTGGTCAACATACTTCAGCCACGTTATTGTGACTCATCGCCTGCACTTGATTTCCACTCTTAATATTCTCGTGCGTTAACATCATCTAAATTAATTTACTCACACTATGAAATATCATTTACTATATGAGTAACGCCAGTTCGCAAGAGTAACGCCAGTTCATAAAGGAGGTAATCCGGCAGACATAAACAACTACAGACCAATATCGAACCTACCCATACTATCAAAAATATTTGAAAAAATTATCTACAAACAGCTCTACTCCTATCTCGTAAAATTCGACATTCTTAGCCCCTGTCAGTTTGGCTTCCGCTCTCAAAAGAGTACAACGATGCAATTATTAGTCTCCTTAATATAATTTACTCAGCCCTTGACAAAAATGAGTTTCCAATTGGACTCTTCATTGACCTGAGAAAGGCCTTTGATACTGTTAATCACGATTACCTCTTATGTAAACTCCATCATTATGGAATCCGAGGCCATGCACTGGACTATATCCAATCCCATCTTAGTGATAGACACCAATGTATAGCCATCAATAATATAATCTCTCCCATTCTACCAATAACCGTTGGAGTGCCACAAGGCAGCATCTTGGGACCCCTACTATTTCTTATATACATTAATGATCTGCCTAATGTCTCTAACATTCTGAAACCTATTTTGTTTGCTGATGATACTACCCTCATTTACTCCAACCCCAACCCACATACACTAAATGATGTTGTTAATAATGAACTAAAAAAAGTCCACTTATGGATGTCAACCAACAAACTTACACTTAACATAGAAAAGACCTACTACATCCTATTCGGAAGCAAATCTACAAATGCAATTCAGCTTCAGATTGACAATGTAAACATTAGCAATAAAAATGATGGAAAGTTTCTTGGCATATTCCTAGACAAGAGACTCAACTTCAGTACCCACATACAACACATAACTAAGAAAGTCTCTAAAACAGTTGGTATACTCTCCAAAATCAGATATTATGTTCCTAACTCTGCTCTCATCTCTCTATATTATGCACTAATCTATCCCTATCTCAACTATGGTATCTGTGCATGGGGTTCAACCACTGCAAACCACCTCAAGTCCATCATCACCCAGCAAAAATCTGCTATCAGAATAATATCAAATTCTGCTTTCAGACAACACACAGCCCCCTTGTTTAACTCCCTAAACATGCTAAACATAATCTCACTCCACAAATTCTCCTGTGTCAACTACATTTACAAAACCCTGTTCTTAAATGCAAATCCTTGGCTGAAACTCTTCCTGGACAGATGTAATAGGACCCATTATCACCACACCAGAAATAAATATCTCTTTGATATCCTCAGAGTTAAACTTAATCTGTGTAAACACTCTATGCAAATAAAGGGACCCAGTTTATGGAACTCACTCCCTACTGAATTGAAAAGCTGTCCAACTTTTACATCATTCAAAATCAATACTAAAAAGTACCTAATTTCATCTTCATAGTTTTTCACTTTTTGCCTTAAAAATTGCACTGTATCTATTGCTACCCAATCTCCCAACCTTTATGTTCCCAATTTGAACATCTTTACCATTGAGATCATTGCTGTTTTCTTATATGTGCTGCCAATCTGTTGTATGGTGTTTATAAATCTTGTTATCTATATCTCTTGCTACCCAGTCTCCCAATCTTTATGTACCCATTCTGAACATCTTTACCATTGTGATCATTGCTGTCTTATATGTGCTGTCAATCTGCTGTATAGTGTCTATTAATCTTTTTAAATTACTAATCAAGCTGTCAATGTAATCAATCAGAGCTTTAATATAACAATGTGCTTAATATACTTACTTATCTCACTCATCTCATTTTTCTCTTGTAATGTATCTTTCATTTATCAATTCTGATTGAAATTACCTACTTAAAATTATCTGCTAGATTAAGGACCTGCCCGAAACGCTGCGCGTACTAGTGGCTTTACAAGAATGTAAATACTGTACTATCCAATGTATTCTCTCAAACCCAATGTACCTTCTTGTATATATATAAATAAATAAATAAATAAATAAATAAATAAATAAATAAATAAATAAATAAATAAATAAATATCAAACCCCATACTATGACATATATTCGTCAACCACGTCTCCATCCATTCGGATCTCTGTTTGAAATATTATAATTTATATATGGAGTTCTAGCAATGGCGTGAGTGCGCATGCACCACTGGATGGAGGAGGCAGAGAGGGGAAGACTCGCCATATTATCTAGCTGGTATCAAGATGTTCAGAAACTGCATAGTTTACATCGATCAAATTTGAGAGCATCCGCCCTTCTGCGAGCTTCTGATCGAGTGCAACCTTCACAACTTACGAACCCCAAGTTCGGGAGTAATTTATTAAGTAGATTGAGTAATATTGGCCATTATTTCTTTGATTTACTTAATGTGCTGTCGTTATGTAGCAGATGATAAAATAACCCCACGCAAGTTCTGGGTTCGATCCCAGGCGCCGGCGAGAAACAATGGGTAGAGTTTCTTTCACCCTATGCCCCTGTTACCTAGCAGTAAAATGATAAAATAAACCCCCACGCAAGTCCTGGGTTCGATCCCAGGCGCCGGCGAGAAACAATGGGTAGAGTTTCTTTCACCCTATGCCCCTGTTACCTAGCAGTAAAATAGGTACCTGGGTGTTAGTCAGCTGTCATGGGCTGCTTCCTGGGGGTGGAGGCCTGGTCGAGGACCGGGCCGCGGGGACACTAAAAAAAAAAGCTCCGAAATCATCTCAAGAAGAAGAAGTGCTGATCTTACTCTCCAATTTCTTTAGATTATGCGACTGAATGCACAAATATAGAATTTGAAGTGGAAATTACATAAGATTTGCCTTTCAGCGTGGAATTAAACCCGGGAGACGTGTTTCCGCATTCATGATCCCGTGTTCCCATGGACAGCTGACTTGAGCAGGAATAAACGGGTTGACGCTGCCGGACATTATCTACGTTCAACTTTGGCAGTTAAGCTGTTTCTGTCTTACCTGTAGTTAGCTTTTTTGCCATTGATAATCATATATTATTCAATGTATGCATTTTCCATTAATAAGTATATATTAATATTATAGAATAACTCCCAAAGAGTGTGTATGGAAATGGCTTTAAATTTAATATAAATTTACAGTTCATTCAGCAAGATTTATTTTTATCTCATTTTTGCATTTATTCTAGGTGATCCATAAGCCACTGATTCTCTTAATTATTAACCCTTGTATGGCGTGTGGCTATTTAGCATGTGTCACTCACAGGCGCATACAAAAAAAAATATTTTTTCTTCTAAACCTGTTAACTTGTGTTCACTGATCATGGGAAAAATAATAAAAAAATCCTAAGTGGCATATGTTGCCGCTATAGGACGGGGAAGTCTGGCAAAAATCAGGCGCTGACTCAGCATGCATCCCAGACGGTCTGCTGCTCCCAGCTGTCAGGCAAGAGTGGCCACAAAGAGATAATTACCTAATTATTTCAATGTCTCTGATTGATTTTTCATGTTTTTTTTTCTGTAATATTATTCAAGAGTGTGTAGTGTGATATATAATAAAATGAGTGAATCATCACTGTACTCAAAATTATGGTGTGCATATTGTTGATTCAATTATTATGTTCATCAAACAGTGAACAAATACTTTGTTGGTTATTACACTATATACACAGGTTATATATAAGTATCTGCATGTTTTGTTCACCATGACGAACCACTAAGTTGGTATTATGAGTCAAAAAGCAACAAGGAGTGACCGCCACACACCAGCCAGCCACGCCCACCCTCAACACCCCACTCGCCCACATTCTCCTCCCACAATACTGTTTTTGCTTTTATTCACTATATACAGATGTTACATATAAGTATCTACATTCGTGTTCACCATAATGAACCCCTAAGTTGGCAGTGGCAGCCAGTGGCAGCCTGCCACTGGCTGCCACTTCTCCCTCCCTCAACTCACCTGACTCACCCACATTCTCCTCCCACAATACTGTTTTTGCTTTTATTCACTATAAACAGACGTTATATATAAGTATCTACATGATTTGTTCACCACAACTGTACAACTAAGCTGATAGTTAGTTCAGGCATTAAGAGACGTCGCTACACACAGTTGGCGGTTGCCTCCCTCACACATTCAAGGTCAGACGCACTAAAATTTCACCCCGAACAATACTGTTTGTGGTGTTATTACCCTATATACAGACGTTATATACAAGTATCTACATGTTTTGTTCACCATAACTGTTCAACTAAGCCGGTATAATGCCCAAAGAGCATAGTGGCCACCGCTACCAACATGACAAATCATGCAGATGTTGCTACCCCCATCACCAAAATGGCTTCTCCCCCACACTTCTTTTGCTGTTATTACACTGTATATACACATTATATATAAGTATCTACATTCGTGCTCACCATAACGAACCACTAAGTTGGTATGCTGAGTGGTAGTGGCAGTGGCATACTGGCTGCCACTTCCTCCCTCACCTCACCACCTGACTTGCCACCATTCTCCCCCCACCATACTGTTTTTGCTTTTATATACAGACATTACATGTAAGTATCTGCATGTTTTGTTCACCATAGCGAACAACTTAGCTGGTATAGTGAGTCCAGATAGTAAAAGGTGGTCACACAGAGTCAGCAGACATTGCTACCTCCCTCCCCACCAAGATTACTCCTTCCACTACAGCGTTAATTATCACAACAATCCTGCAATTATCAGAATCCTAGTCATTTTTTTCACAGTCAGGGGTCTTCTGTAATAGTATCATCACTAAATAATAGCATGAACGTATATATTATGGCATTTTTAGGCGATGATGTGGTCACAAGCTGAACAGCAGTGCTGTGAGCTCATGCTGCGTGCATCAGGCTTGGTGGCTCACTCAGTACTGAGGCCCTCACACCTGGGAATTTGGTCCACGATTAAAAAAAATAAATGGCGTCTGTTTACAAGAGCCCTGAAGAAGGTGAGGTGAACCCCATGTACCCATGGGCCGTTTAAATCTTGCGTAGTACTCCAATACATCATATGATGGGATGCGCATTTTATAGCAAGTCACTCAACACATCATATGATGTGTTGCACAACTTGGGAGTTAAACAATCGGTGCTATTTTAGGTTCCTGTTCTATATTTACCTATACATTTTTGTAGTATTGTGTCAGCAGGTCAAACATTGCTGTTTACTTATTTGTGCATTTACTTGCAATAAATACACAAATAAAAAGCAATTTTGGCCAGGCTTAACCCTCAAACCGCTAGGGGCCCAAATGGAATTAACACCCACAGGCGCAAAAAAAAAAAAAAAATCCAAAAAATTCTTTCGTCTTATAGAAGTGTTCATTTTTGTTCCCTGATCACGGAAAAAATAACAAACAAATCGTAGGTGGCATATTTTAGCCGCAATAGGGTAGGGAAGTCTGGCAAAAAAGGGGCGTTGGCAAAGCCTTCGCCAGACGAGGTCTACTTCGCCCGAGCTGTCAGTCGGCAGTTGCCACAAATATATTACTGTATTACCTAATTATTTCAATGCCTCTGATTGATTTTTTCTTAGTTTTTTTGCAGTAATATTATTCCGTACAGTGAATTGTGGTATATTTATATAATAAAATGTGTGAATCATCACTGTACTCAAAATTATGGTGTGCATATTAGTGATTCAATTATTATGTTCATAAAACAATAAACAAATAGGTTTGCTGTTGTTACACTATATACACAGGTTATATATAAGTATCTGCATGTTTTGTTCACCATAACGAACTACTAAGTTGGTCTTGTGAGTCAAAAATCAACGAGGAGTGACCGCCACACACCAGCCAGCCACTCCTTCCCTCAACAACACCTCACTCGCCCTCATTCTCCTCCCACAATACTGTTTTTGCATTTATTCACTATACACAGACGTTATATATACGTATTTACATGTTTTGTTCACTATAACTATACATCTAAGCTTGTATGGTGAGTAAAGGCACAAAGACGTAGCTATTCACACAGTCAGCTGGTGACGGCCGCCCTCAAGGCCAGACGCACTAATATTTCTCCTCCAACAATATTGTTTGTGGTGTTATTACGCTATATACACACACATTATATATAAGTATCTACCTGTTTTATTCACCATACCTGCACAAATAAGCTGGTATGGTGCCCAAAGACCATAGTGGCCACCAGTAAACAACATGACAAGTCGTGCAGACGGCACATCTCCCTCACCAAAATGGCGGCTCCTGTGGGATATTTGGGTTTGATTCTGATTAATTAATAATTAAAGTAGTAAATTAAATTACGAAGGACCACCCGCTTTTAAAGTAAAGAGGGAAACTGAGAATTTCAGATCATTAGATAAAATTCTAGAGAAAACCAGTGACTATGGATATGACTAGAAAGTATGATCATAAGAATAATTAATGGGCTGTATTAATAAAACCAAACCTCAAACGCCTACATTGGGGGGTTATTACTGGAGGTCAGTACGTCCAGGAATCAGTGTGGTT
The DNA here is from genome assembly GCF_040958095.1 of Procambarus clarkii. Lineage (NCBI taxonomy): Eukaryota > Metazoa > Arthropoda > Malacostraca > Decapoda > Cambaridae > Procambarus > Procambarus clarkii. The sequence goes on along the minus strand of NC_091222.1, from coordinate 20,302,298 downwards.
CGTTCACTAATTCTATTAATAATAATCTAATCCTATAATTAATGTTGAATATAATATTATTCATACAAAGAAGAACATGAATATGAGCATAATAATGAGTTACAGTAAATCACACATTATGTTGTACATTCTGAATGTATCAAATTGCAAAGTTATGAATAAAAGAAATAAGCCTTAGCTGGTAATAGATTCCTTTAGATAACCCTGGCAGTCCCCTTAATCTCCAAGTCTGGTACACCGGCAAATGACACGGTTAGCATGGAGAAGACAGCATGAGGAATTCGTCTCTCGAGCTGCAAGATAAATGACTACCAGTAGCAATTGATTTAACTACTCAATACATATTCAAGATTATTGATATCTACAGATAGAATTCTAATCACCTGTTATTAGGTGTTGTCTTGCCGCGTGACGTGCAATCACCCTGCCATTAATACACTTATAAATGATGCATCAAATAAAAGTACTTAACTGTGGGCACTGTGTAAGTATTAAGATTGCCGTAATTACGTATCCCAAATTCAGGTGAGCTTATCCTGGATTTGTACGTCTCAAGTTGGCTGATCACGTGTGTCGTCAGGAACCAAGTCTAGGGGCCCTTATTTTACACCAGCACTAGTTGAAGATATTATCTGCAAGGTCGTTCACGCCTCACAGTGGCGGCTTTCATCTGTGGATAGACACACGTGTCCTATTTGCTGGACAATGGCGTCTTTTGTGAGTACAGTAAGCGCAGGTCTGCCTCTCTTCGGTTCCCCACGTGTACGCTTCCCAACGTGTACTGAGGATGGCATGGCGTCCCTCCTACCCACGCCCAGTCGACGTTCACAACACAAATTATTGGCATGAACATTAATATTTCTCGCATTTGCGCTTGAAACTCTAAAGACTGGACGGGTTTATTATTTAGAGGAACGAAATATTATTATTTAACTATTCAAGAATAGTAAAGATATAAGGGAGAGGAATTAATGTCTCCCCATAGCATTCATTGATGACGCTACCTCTATCGTGAGGTAAACGTTTTGATTCTAAAGCTCTATTCGGCTTTTAGTTAGAGAACCATTCGTCTGCAATCAGTTGCCATACAGAATGCTTTAATTATGGAGAATCGTATTTAATTCTCACACAAATTGTATATAATGTGTTTTACTGTAAAGAAATCTGACGCAATACTGGCGTCAGATGACGTGAGAATTCTAGCCTAATGCACAGATGAATTATTAGTACAGGAGAATTCTACGAGTTGTTAATTTTACTTACTACAATATTAATATGGTTAGTAATAAGTAATGAGAATACAACAATGCTGTATTCGATGTTGGAAATATCCAACATAACTCCGGGGGGGGGGTTCCCAGGGTCGCAGTGTACTGTGTTGTACTGACCTATCCTGAAGTGATATTAAGATTAATACATTAGTATGTTAGTACACATATAACGAACGTCCCGGATTTATCAAGGACTTACAAGAATTTAAGTCTTGTTATTCACATGTCAACTGAAACATGTTGTTTGTAGCCTACACAATATTTATAAATTTAACTCTCCCAATTTAAACTAACAGACTCTACAGTGATACGATATCTTGGGTCATAGTGACGTGTAATGTTTCGTTACATGATATCACATCGTAGTATCAGTACAGTTTTCTTAGTGGGAAAATGAAGGAAATTATTCTTCTTCAGAGTTATAATAGGCTCGCAAATTCCGTCTACATTGTTGAGCTGCAGCTCTAGTGGGACGGTTGCTTGGAGGAACAAATTCATTGTCCTCTGAAATTACTGGGGAAACTGGATCTGACTGATATTCTTGTTCAGTCAATTCTAGGGGAACCAGCTTCTCTAAAGTTTTTAGAGTAGTGTTGCCTTTGCATAAGACTTTAACCACTCTTAGGACACCTTGTCGATCTGGGTGGATGGTGACGATTTTTCCTATAGGCCACTCGGACCTTGGCCCATCACTGTCGACTAGTACAAGGTCTCCAGGTTTTAATTGTACCTTATTGTAAGGACTCGAAGCTCCGTAGTGGTATTCTCGTAGAGCGGCGAGGTATTCTCGAGTCCACACCTCATTCCACCTGTTGATAACTCTAGAAAGATGTTGGTAGCTTTCCACCAAGTCTCCTCTGGTCACATGGGATGGGTCTACAGGGTCCTCTTCGGTTAAGGGGATGAGAGGGCTCAGTAAACCTCCATGGATCAAGTGAGAGGGGCTCAGTGGTTCTCTCTGGGTGTAATCATCAGACAGGTAGGTGATCGGGCGGTTATTGACTCGCGCCTCGATTTCCACAACAATAGTTTGGAGTTCTGAGTAACTGACCTTTTGTCGGTGTAACGTTTTCTTTAGACATCTTTTGACTGTGCCTACCATTCGCTCATAGAACCCACCTTGCCAAGGGGCTCTTGGTGCTATGAATTTCCAGTGACATTGTCTTCTTTGTAAGACTGATTGCACTTCAGGGTGGTTCCAGACTTCTCGTAGACAACTTTCTCCCGCTACAAAATTAGATCCGTTGTCTGATATCATTAATCTAGGACATGATCGACGGGCAGCAAATCTGCGGAAAGCTTGAATGAAAGCTTCAGCACTCATGTCTGGGGTGACCTCTAAGTGCATGCCTCTGGTTGTAGCACAGGTAAAGAGACAAATGTACGCCTTTACTGGTATATTATCTGGGTTACCAGTGAGGAGTAAGGCTCCTGTATAATCTACTCCAGTTGTTTCGAATGGACGAAGATGAACTACTCGCTCTTCTGGGAGTGGAGGAGGTCCTGGGTAAGGACAGACTCTAGCGTCGTATCTCTTACAGATTACACAAGCTTTGTCTGGGGTGACCTCTAAGTGCACGCCTCTGGTTGTAGCACAGGTAAAGAGACAAATGTACGCCTTTACTGGTATATTATCTGGGTTACCAGTGAGGAGTAAGGCTCCTGTATAATCTACTCCAGTTGTTTCGAATGGACGAAGATGAACTACTCGCTCTTCTGGGAGTGGAGGAGGTCCTGGGTAAGGACAGACTCTAGCGTCGTATCTCTTACAGATTACACAAGCTTTAATAATGGTCTTAACAGTCTGACGACCTTGAGGAAGCCAGTACCTTTGTCTAAGATCGGTGAGAGTATCTAAAACTCCACCATGTATGGTACCATATTGATGGTGATGTAAGACAAAAAGTTTAGTTATGATGTGGTGGCGAGGTAAAAGGATTGGGTTCTTAGTGTCTAAGTCAATCTTTGCATGTAGCAAACGTCCTCCACATCGTAGTATGTTATGAGTGTTGACATCGTACCAGATGCCCAGAGATTTAGTGAGTTTATCCGGAAGATTCTCAAATTCGCTTCCGTAAGTCTCTTGCTGCGCCCGCTTAATCCAATAAGGAACAGGATTGGGGAATTTGTGTCGTATTCCTATTTTAGAGAGGAAATCAAATACGTGTGCAGTCACTCGTAACAATTTGCTTAAATTAGAATAATGATGAGGATTAATGGCTAATGTTCGCTGAGGCTCTGGGTCCTTCATGGGAGTGGTGATATTGGTCACGATGACTTGTGGCTTTTGTTTAGGCCACTGACCACCAACAAGCCATGAAGGTCCATTGAACCACAGCGAAGATTTGACAAGTTGTTTTAATGTCAATCCTCTTGACAAATAATCTGCAGGATTGTCCTTAGTAGGGACATGTCTAAACTTATAACCTGCGGATAAATCATGAATCTCCCTGACGCGATTACTGACGTAAGGGGTTTTGTTGTTGTCGTTTCTTACCCATTGTAAGACTGCCTCGTTGTCTGACCACACTACAATCTCACCAAAGTGGATATTACTGAGTGTCTTTGCCAGGCAATGGGCTAACCTTACTCCCACTAGCAATGCGGTCAACTCCATCTGAGGTAAGGATCTCTTTTTGATGGGAGCAACTCTTGCTTTTGATGTGAGTAAAATTGATTGAGCACTGTTAACTAAATAGGCTACTGCGCCATATGCTTTGCCAGAGGCATCGCAAAAAACGTGCAAATTGGTGGGTAAGTTTGGTCCCGAGGCATTACGTGGAAATTTCAAAACACCTAACTGATTAAAATCCGTTGAGAGTATTTGCCATTTGGCTTGTAACTCACTTGGTAACGGATCATCCCATCCCATATGTTGTTGCCAGCACTCCTGCATTAGGAGTTTGCCCCTTATTAATATAGGACTAAGTAGGCCTAAAGGGTCAAATGGTTGACTGACAAATGAGAGCAGTGTTCTCATGGTAAGGGTTGAGTTATCAGTTTGCACTGACTTGACATTCATTTCGTCAGTGTTGGTGTTCCATTCCACGCCTAGAACCTTTAAGCTACTGGGTACCTGATAATCGGGAAATTCCTTCTCGATTAACTGGTTAAGTAGTTTATTATTTGAGGCCCATGACTGTAGAGGCATATTAGCTCCTAACAGTTCACGGTTAGCCTCATGGTAGATTTCTACCAGATCAGCTTGATCATTAGTTGTCCCCTGGAAATTGTCGACATATAAGTTGTCGCTAATGGTTGCCTTATAAGGGCTGTCTGATTTCCTCAAATGCGTGTCCAATGTTGCTTGCAAAAGAAACGGTGAGGATGTAGCACCAAATAATACAGAGGCGAACCGATAGGTGATTATTTCACTGTTAGGATCCAGTGGATCCTTGTACCAGAGGAATTTTGTGTAGTCACGATCCTCCTCCTGCAATCCTACTCGGAGAAAGGCTTTGCTGATGTCAGCAGTGTAGGCAAAAATGCCTGTGCGAAATCGCAACAATACGTCATGTAGCCTTTGTGTTAGGCTAGGTCCCGTTTGGAGACATTCATTTAGAGACACACTATTAGGCTTTACTTTAGCACTGCAATTAAAGACAATACGAATAGGTGTTGTCAGTGAGTCTTTCACCACAGCATGGTGTGGTAAATAATGACCTGTTTTTCGGTCATCGTGTTCAACAACTTCAATGAACTTATTGTTAAGTTGTTGTTGGATAAGTTGGTGATACATGGTTAATTTTTCTGGCTGCTTCTGTAGTCGTGTTAATTGAGACCGCAATTGTGAGGCTGCCATAAAATAATTCACTGGAAGTTGGGGATGATCTAACTTCCATGGGAGTCTTACCCAGTATTGTTTATTTGAGTAGACAACCGTATCCAGATATTGCTGGTAAGTCCATGTATCATCAGGACTTGGTTGCTCAGGGATGATGCCTAACGTATCTAGATCCCACAAACGATGTATTGGTGGGTCAGACTCAATGTCCTCGGCTATTTCCCTGAAGCGTAGGGGTGACTGCTCTAAGCCTAGTCACGCCACAATTACATTATTGGTTTGTTGGTTTGTGGGCGCTGGACCTTGTCTGAAAAGCACGGGTCCTGTGAGCAATTTGCCACCTGCGGACGACAACAAATTCATACCATGTTGTCTAGTGCATCCAGTGATAAACTTGTAGTAATGATCCGCGCCTATTAATATTCCAATATCTGTGAGACAATCGGAATTTATTTTATGATCCGCTAGCCTCATGCGGTTTCGCTTAAGGTGTCTCGCTGTGCGAGCTAATCCTGTGACCTGCAGGTCCGTAGGAATCTTATCCACTACCTCCGTATGGATTGGGCCAGCAGAGGATCCTAGTCTAACTAGTAATTTAACTACCTTGTAGTCACGTGGTCCACTATTGGATAGGAAACCAGAAATGTTTAACTTCACACTTTTGGTAGGTTTTAAATTTAAATCATCTACCAACTGTTGTGTGATGAAGGTTTTTTGGGAACCTTGGTCAAAGAGACCTCTACTGTTAATTCTAGATCTTCGATTTATCAATTTAAGCTGAGCAGTAGGCAAGGTAGTACTGTTGCCTGACTCAGTAGCGAGTACATTCACTTCGTGATGTACTTTACAATATTGCACTGACGTAGAATTAGTAAAATTCTCTCCAGTGGTTATAGTTGGTGTAGGAGATTTCCTACATAAGGCGTAGTGGTGTACACCCTGTTTACAACGGTTGCAAGTACGTAGTGGTACTGCACATTTCTTGGGATCATGAGAACCCATACATTTAGTGCATTTGTGCAATTCCTGTAACCTTTTAACTCTAGCGTTATACGTAGGATAAGCAGAGCATTGATAAGTGGTGTGTTCCTGATTGCAGAACAGACACTTTCTTTGATTAATAGACTTAGTCTCTTTAGTAGACAAGTCATGAGTTATCTCTGAAGGAGATACTGAGTAGATACCTACATTTCCACTTCCCTTCTTGTTGGATGGAGTAGATTTGGATTTATATTTATTAGACTTACTTGGAGTCTGTTTAGGTTTGACTGAAATATCAGTATTAATTGGTTTGGACTCAGGTTTAATTTTGTCATGAGTCAAGTCCAAAAATTATCCCAATTTTCTGTATCTAATCCTGAAAAGGTGGGCAAGTCTAGAGTAGGTAAACGAACCTCAGGTAAGTGATTATTGAAGTGAGACCCAGTGTTACTGGCATTGGATCCAGACTGTTTGGCTAATTTAGATAGCCTGAAAATTTTATCATGAGTCTCCTCTTCATATTGGGAGATGTCGTTTACTATTTGACTTACTTCATCAGGATCAATTTCTACAGTATTTAGCAGAGCAAGATAAGATTGACCTGCAGTTCTGACTTGATCAAATTTCAGATCAGCCAATCTAACTGTTGACTCTAAATGATAAGAGTCAATGGGATTATCTTTAGTTAAGTCATCAGCCTTATTGATTAATCTGGTCAAGTGACCTTTAAGGCCAATGTAGGTTCTCCTCAATTGTTCAGGAGTAGCCATGTTGGGCTTAGGTTCAAACTTCACAGCGTTAGGGTATGTATTACTAATGAAGCTTGGATACTTGTTCATTAGTGAACAGGTAACATTAATTGTAGTCTAAATTAAGGTGACTACTTTATGGTTTACCTCACTTGAGGTTGAATGTACCTACCTACCTAACAACAAATAGCTAGATATTTTGTGTACTGTCTGAACTTCACCATTAGTTCTCGTCCGGTTAGCTCATCCTTATCACCATCAGAGTTAATGGAGATAATCCAGCAATGCACAAAATAGATACACAAAATAATGCATACAAGAGAAATATTATGGAGATACTCCAATCAGAGTTATCTCAAAATTTATCCCACCCTGTAGAGGGTCAGCACAATAACGTAATATATACACAACACTGACTAGTTTTAGATCTAGTCGTAATAATTCCTAACTAAGAACTATAAAATTATTTAGTCTGGGCTTGTACCAAATTCAGCACAATCTCAGCCTAAATTCTACCTAATAACATGGGTAAAGATTATTGTGGTGCAATAAGGTAAATATAGTTGTGCTGTATTTTTTGGTTTTTGTTTTATAAGAGTGCTCTTGCACACACAGGTGAATTATTATGTACAGTTAAGTTTGGCTTGCTAGCCACAGCCTTTTGTGATGGTTGATGGTGTTAATTAACTTGTCAACCACATGCAACCTAGATTCCCCTGACAAATGTACACCGTCTCTAGTCAGGTTCTGTCTGTAAGGTCTGGCTGTAAATTGTATATATGTGGCATCCAATCTCACTCGTTTTTTCAGCCTGAAATTTATGTACTTAGCAGCTCTCAGGTAGTATTCCGGAGTTACTCCAGTTACTTACGGAGGCTCCACTAATGTGAATACTACTGATTCACTGATGAGCTTGAAAGAAGAAATTATGTTTTTGAGGTGTTTGATCACCTCGGCTGGATGACGAGTGGGGTGGATGTCATTGCCACCTAAATATATGATGGTTAGGTGGTGAGGCCACTCTAACGCAGGTGTTAGGGTGGTGTTATTGTAAAAGTTGTGAGCTGTTGCTCCTGGTGACCTAAAGATTCTCACCTCGGTGTGAGGTATAGGTCTAAGTGTTGTGGGTAATTGGCTATGACCTACTAAAGCCACTTTATACATGAGGTAAAAGTAGCAATATGTTAGTGTGATCTAGGCTAACTGATGTGTTACAATGTTAGTTGACACAATTGATTAAATAGTTAGTCTAGCTTCTATCACACAAGGATTAGCTATTAATGGTTAATACTTTAATTATAAATTTAATGCCTATCCGGTTCGAAAAGGACCATAATGTGGGATATTTGGGTTTGATTCTGATTAATTAATAATTAAAGTAGTAAATTAAATTACGAAGGACCACCCGCTTTTAAAGTAAAGAGGGAAACTGAGAATTTCAGATCATTAGATAAAATTCTAGAGAAAACCAGTGACTATGGATATGACTAGAAAGTATGATCATAAGAATAATTAATGGGCTGTATTATTAAAACCAAACCTCAAACACCTACATTGGGGGGTTATTACTGGAGGTCAGTACGTCCAGGAATCAGTGTGGTTCGTTCACTAATTCTATTAATAATAATCTAATCCTATAATTAATGTTGAATATAATATTATTCATACAAAGAAGAACATGAATATGAGCATAATAATGAGTTACAGTAAATCACACATTATGTTGTACATTCTGAATGTATCAAATTGCAAAGTTATGAATAAAAGAAATAAGCCTTAGCTGGTAATAGATTCCTTTAGATAACCCTGGCAGTCCTCTTAATCTCCAAGTCTGGTACACCGACGAATGACACGGTTAGCATGGAGAAGACAGCATGAGGAATTCGTCTCTCGAGCTGCAAGATAAATGACTACCAGTAGCAATTGATTTAACTACTCAATACATATTCAAGATTATTGATATCTACAGATAGAATTCTAATCACCTGTTATTAGGTGTTGTCTTGCCGCGTGACGTGCAATCACCCTGCCATTAATACACTTATAAATGATGCATCAAATAAAAGTACTTAACTGTGGGCACTGTGTAAGTATTAAGATTGCCGTAATTACGTATCCCAAATTCAGGTGAGCTTATCCTGGATTTGTACGTCTCAAGTTGGCTGATCACGTGTCGTCAGGAACCAAGTCTAGGGGCCCTTATTTTACACCAGCACTAGTTGAAGATATTATCTGCAAGGTCGTTCACGCCTCACAGTGGCGGCTTTCATCTGTGGATAGACACACGTGTCCTATTTGCTGGACAATGGCGTCTTTTGTGAGTACAGTAAGCGCAGGTCTGCCTCTCTTCGGTTCCCCACGTGTACGCTTCCCAACGTGTACTGAGGATGGCATGGCGTCCCTCCTACCCACGCCCAGTCGACGTTCACAACACAAATTATTGGCATGAACATTAATATTTCTCGCATTCGCGCTTGAAACTCTAAAGACTGGACGGGTTTATTATTTAGAGGAACGAAATATTATTATTTAACTATTCAAGAATAGTAAAGATATAAGGGAGAGGAATTAATGTCTCCCCATAGCATTCATTGATGACGCTACCTCTATCGTGAGGTAAACGTTTTGATTCTAAAGCTCTATTCGGCTTTTAGTTAGAGAACCATTCGTCTGCAATCAGTTGCCATACAGAATGCTTTAATTATGGAGAATCGTATTTAATTCTCACACAAATTGTATATAATGTGTTTTACTGTAAAGAAATCTGACGCAATACTGGCGTCAGATGACGTGAGAATTCTAGCCTAATGCACAGATGAATTATTAGTACAGGAGAATTCTACGAGTTGTTAATTTTACTTACTACAATATTAATATGGTTAGTAATAAGTAATGAGAATACAACAATGCTGTATTCGATGTTGGAAATATCCAACAGCTCCCAACCTACTCCTCTTGCTGTGATCTCACCCTATACACACGTTATATATAAATATCTACATTTGTGTTCACCAAAGCGAACCACTAAGCTGGTATGGTGAGTGCAGTCAATAAAAGGTAGCCACACACAGTCAGAAGACGACGCCACAACCCTCATTCCCACAGCCTTACTCCTCCCTCCATGGAGCACAGCGCTAAATATCACCACAATCCTGCTATTATCAGAATCCTGGTCAGTTTTATCACAGTCAGGGTCTTCTATAATACTATTATCGCTAAATAATAGCAGTATCATGTATATTATGACATTTGTGGGCGATGCTGTGGTCAAAAGCTGAACAGCGGTGCTGTGAGCTCATGCTGTGTGCGCCAGGCTTGGTCGCTTGCTCAATACTGACGCTCTAACACCCAAGAATGTTGGCCTGGATTTTTTTTCTAGGTGGCATCTGGCAACTATCGATCGTGGCTGTACTATAGCTGCCCCTATCCCAGGCGGGGCGTTTAAATTATAGTGCTAGACACGAAAGCATATATAAATGATGTGCGCGATTTCGGTTTTGTCACTGATATTATATATATATGATATGCGCGGTTTAAGGGTTAAGGGTTAAATGAGCGTGCAGACGCTGCTGCTAAAGCAGCTATCCACACTTGTCCCATCTCCCGTAAAGGTATTCCTTATTCTGACTTTTACTCAGTTAGTCATTCCCCCATCCTTGCTCATTGGCAGGGTTGTTGGTCTTCTGTTACTGGTAACAAACTGCGTGCTCTTAAGAGTAATGTGTCCCCATGGTCTTCCTACTACCGTAATCGGCAATGGGGAAACGGCTCTGTTGAGGTTGCGTATTGGCCATACACGCTTAACTCATGGGCATTTAATGGAGCACTGCCCTGCTCCTTATTGTCCAGACTGCATTGTCCCTCTTACTGTTGTGTATATCCTTGTTGAATGTCCTGACTTCCAGGGCGAACATTTGTCTTGCTTCCCGATCGTCCCTCGATAGAATTCATTGTGAATCGGATGCCTTTGATATCGCTCACCTTATATGTTTCTGTTCTCATATTGGCATTCTTAACAATATTTCGCGCCCTCTGACTATTCCGCACATTTGAAGGTGCTACATAGCCTTCTGGGCATGGTGCCTTCTTTTGACAATTGCTTACCTATTTCTTTATGTGTGCGCATGATATCCAAACCCCTGTAAATTTAACTGATATCAACAAGAGCATGGCTGATTTTGAAAGAGAAATTGACAACATGCCCATGTACTCAGCTCCAGGTCCAGATTCATGGAATTCGATATTTATAAAGAAATGCAAGGTAACAGTAGCACTGTCACTCAGTGTAATGTGGAGGAAGAGTTTGGATATGGGGGGGGGGGAATACCAGATGTGCTTAAATCAGCAGACATAACCCCTCTACACAAGGAAGGGAGCAAAGCATTTGCAAAGAATTATAGACCAGTTGCAATAATTGTCCCACATAATAAAAGTATTTGAGAGAGTGATAAAGAGTCAGGTCACCAGTTTCATGGAGACCAATGACCTCCCTATTCCAGGCCAACTTGGATTTAGAGCAGGAAGATCGTGCCTCTCACAGCTACTTGACCATAACGACAAAGTCATTGAGGCATTAGAAGAAAAATAGAATGCAGATATGGTATAAACGGACTTCACAATGGCATTCGATAAATGTGTCCATGGAGTGATAGCACACAAAATGAGGTCATTGGGAATAGCCAGTAAAGTAAGGTGCTCGATACTCAGTTTTCTGTCGAACAGAACACAAAGAGCAACAGTGAACCATATAAAATCGAGTTCAAATGCAGTTAAAAGCTCTGTACCTTAGGGTATGGTCCTTGCACCACTGCTTTTCCTCATTCTCATATCAGATATAGACAAAAATACGAGTCACAGCTTCATATCATCTTTTGCAGATGACACAAAAATCAGCATGAAAATTTCCCCTGCTGAAGACCTTGAAAAAACTACAAGCAGATATTAATAAAGTTTTTGACTGGGCAACAGAAATACCATGATGTTTAGCAGTGATAAATTCCAGGTACTCAGGTATGGTAAAAATGAAGACCTTAAACATAATACAGGGTACAAAACACAATCAAATCTGTCCATAGTAGGAAAGCAGCATGTAAAGGATTTGGGAATAATGATGTCTGACGACCTAATGTTTAGAGAGCATTACAAAACAATTATTGCGTCAGTCAGAAAAATGATGGGATGGATTACGAGAACGCTCATATCTAGGGATCCCATCACAATGGTTGTACTATTCAAATCATTTGTACTGTCCTATCTTTAGTACTGCTCAGTACTTACTTTCCCCTTCAGAGTAGGAGAGATTGCTGAAATAGAGGGCATATTGAGATCATATACGGAATACATAGATGCAATAAAGCACCTAATTTATTTGGATCGTCTCAAAGATCTCCAAATGTACTCACTAGGAAATAGACGAGTGAGATATCAAATAATGTTCACGTGGAAAATACTGGAGGGATAGGTCCCAAATCTACACAGTAACTAACAAGATTCTGGCGTGAACGACATGGAAGAAAATGCAGAATAGAGCCAGTGAAGAGCCAAGGGTGCCATAGGCACAATCAGAGAACAGTGTAAAAACATCAGAGGTCCACGGTTGTTCAACATCCTCCCAGCGAGTATAAGAAATAATGCTGGAACAACTGTGAACATCTTCAAGAGAAAACTAGATAGTTTTCTTCAAGAAGTGCCGGAACAAGTGGGCTGTGGTGGATGTGTGGGCCTGCGGGCCACTTCAAGCAACAGACTGTTAAACCAGGCGCTCAAAAGTCAAGCCTGGCCTCGGGCCGGGCTTGGGGAGTAGAACTCCCAGAACCCCATCAAGCAGGTATTGTATTGGATACACCAGTTGTATTCCCATTGTATGATTCCATTGTCTGGATACACCAGATGTATTCCATTTTATGATTCCATTGGTTTCATTTTGTGCTTTGTGATTCATATTGTCTACCTATAATGAGTTATGTGGAGTCGTCTGCATAGCATATGGTCAGTGACTTGATATGTGTGGTGTCGTTGCTTTATATTTCCGTCCATTGCTGATCGTCAGTTGCCAGTAGCAGATTGTTGCTTGCTTATTGGTAAATGACTTGGAATGTTTGGTGTCGTGGCATTATAATTCCATCCATTGTAGATCGTCAATTGTCAGTAGCTGATTGCTTCTTACTTATTGATAAGTGAGAGCAGTTTGGTCATGGGAAATGTGCAGACATATGTATACCAGCTATCAGTGTTAAGGTAGTGTACCAGCTATCAGTGCTGAGGTAATGTACCATCTATCAGTGTTAACCACCGTGCTGCGCCGAGTTTGTGAAATTCCCCCGGTGCGCATGAAATAAAGTGTTCCCAAGTTTTTTTTCTTCATAAAATGATAAATTCCCTTCCCTGAACATGTCTATGTAAAAATAAATACCAAATTCCACTTACTTTGGCTGTGGGGACGTGGACAAGGTGCACTGTGACATCATCAGGGCCTGGTCGCTCATGCATGAATCGCCCAGACACGGTCGCGCGGGCCATTCAAGCACCGGGTGTAGCCACAAATATATTTTAAATTATTTGTTCTATATATTTCCAATGCAGTTTTTTTTTATCGAATATGATGCATAATTGTGTCCTTTACAATATGTATACAGTAGAACATTCATAATGTTCAATGGAACTGTGATACATGTGTCAGTAACCTGTCTACAATAAATGTTTATTGTTGCAATATTACTTGTTAAAAATTCACTAAAATTACAACATGTACAGTTTCCCACACAATTTACACAGTAACACACTGTATTACACACTCAGTACTTCGGAAGTGAGTAATAATCAACGAAGTAGCCCATGGTACACAGCGCGACTTCGCTCTCAGTGCACCAGGTACAGATAAATTTTTGCTTCCTGTTTCTTCATTCTGTGTGCTTGGAAATAACGCACTCACGTATACCCTGAGTGAATATGTATACCCTGCGTATTTAGGTTGTATGTAGCCAAGCTTGTAAAGCATAAGGTAGTATTGAAAAGATTATAGGAAAAGAGCAATTTGTTAGGTAGTCTTGAAAAGATCGCTTTGCATAGTCCCACACAGGAAGAGATTCAGCTTGCCTCAAAGAGTGTCTGTCAGTCAGGAAGAGATTTAGGTATTCTTGAAAAGATTTATAGAAAACACCACAATGGAAGCCGCAAACACTGTTCACCTATGCTACTTGTATCAGATGCATCATCACTGAACGTAGAAAACGATTCATCTATGTATCATCTAAATATATTGGAGATAGCATAAGATTGCAAGGGTGATGCTCAGTGCTACAACTGGATATGCTCGCTGTATCGTCCTCATAGGTGCTGTATAACTTGCATCCGACCTTTGTGTTAGGTCCTTATTGCGCCTAGCTTCACCAATATTATGACCCTTATGTTCTTCAAACAATAAGGTTTGAATTTCACGGACAGAGTGTTTTCTTTCAACACCGCGTCGGACAGGTATTTGGGAGCCAGAGGCGCGTGCACCACCCATGGTTGCTCACTTAGGTCTAACCCAGCCAGCAGCCCTAGGGCATTCTGGGAATTTTTTCCAAGATGGCTACCTCTCACTGGAGGTCCTAAGAGTCCATTTCGAACACAACCAACCTCGCACACATTTAGAATGGGTACGTAAAAATCAAAAAGTGTTTTCTTGGTTGGCGCAGTTTCCTGCCAACCAAGAATACTGTACGTGGTTGGCGCAATTAAGTGGTTAAAGTAGTGTACCAGCTATCAGTGCTGAGGTAGTGTACCAGCTATCAGTGCTGAGGTAGTGTACCAGCTATCAGTGTTGAGGTAATGTACCAGCTATCAGTGCTGAGGTAGTGTACCAGCTATCAGTGCTAAAGTAGTGTACCAGCTATCAGTGCTTAGGTAGTGTCCAGCTATCAGTGCTGAGGTAGTGTCCAGCTATCAGTGCTGAGGTAGTGTACCAGCTATCAGTGTTTAGGTAGTGAACCAGCTATCAGTGCTGAGATAGTGTACCAGCCATCAGTGCTGAAGTAGTGTACCAGCTATCAGTGCATAGGTAGTGTACCAGCTATCAGTGCTGAGATATTGTACCAGCTATCAGTGCTGAGATAGTGTACCAACCATCAGTGCTGAGGTAGTGTACCAGCTATCAGTGCTGAGGTAGTGTACAAGCTATCAGTGCTGAGATATTGTACCAGCTATCAGTGCTGAGATAGTGTACCAGCCATCAGTGCTGAAGTAGTGTACCAGCCATCAGTGCTGAGGTAGTGTACCAGCTATCAGTGCTAAGGTAGTGTACCAGCCATCAGTGCTGAGGTAGTGTACCAGCTATCAGTGCTAAGGTAGTGTACCAGCTATCAGTGCTGAGGTAGTGTACCAGTTATCAGTGCTAAGGTAGTGTACCAGCCATCAGTGCTGAGGTAGTGTACCAGCTATCAGTGCTGAGATATTGTACCAGCTATCAGTGCTGAGGTAGTGTACCAGCTATCAGTGCTGAGATATTGTACCAGCTATCAGTACTGAGATAGTGTACCAGCCATCAGTACTGAGATAGTGTACCAGCCATCAGTGCTGAGGTAGTGTACCAGCTATCAGTACTGAGGTAGTGTACCAGCTATCAGTGCTGAGGTAGTGTACCAGCTATCAATGCTGAGGTAGTGTACCAGCTATCAGTGCTGAGGTAGTGTACCAGCTATCAGTGCTGAGGTAGTGTACCAGCTATCAGTGCTGAGGTAGTGTACCAGCTATCAGTGCTGAGGTAGTGTACCAGCTATCAATGCTGAGGTAGTGTACCAGCTATCAGTGCTGAGGTAGTGTACCAGCTATCAATGCTAAAGTAGTGTACCAGCTATCAGTGCTGAGGTAGTGTACCAGGTATGAGTGCTGAGGTGGTGTACCAGCTATCAGTGCTGAGGTGGTGTACCAGCTATCAGTGCTGAGGTAGTGTACCAGGTATGAGTGCTGAGATATTGTACCAGCTATCAGTGCTGAGATAGTGTACCAGCCATCAGTGCTGAGGTAGTGTACCAGCTATCAGTGCTGAGGTGGTGTACCAGCTATCAGTGCTGAGGTAGTGTACCAGCTATCAGTGCTGAGATATTGTACCAGCTATCAGTGCTGAGGTAGTGTACCAGCCATCAGTGCTGAGGTGGTGTACCAGCTATCAGTGCTGAGGTAGTGTACCAGGTATGAGTGCTGAGGTGGTGTACCAGCCATCAGTGCTGAGGTAGTGTACCAGCCATCAGTGCTGAGGTAGTGTACCAGCTATCAGTGCTGAGATATTGTACCAGCTATCAGTGCTGAGATAGTGTACCAGCCATCAGTGCTGAGGTAGTGTACCAGCCATCAGTGCTGAGGTAGTGTACCAGCTATCAGTGCTGAGATATTGTACCAGGTATGAGTGCTGAGGTGGTGTACCAGCTATCAGTGCTAAGGTAGTGTACCAGCTATCAGTACTGAGGTATCATTTTATTTATTTATATTTACTCCTGTACAATGAAGAGGTTATTGTTTGATTATAATTATATTATTAAAATGTCTATATATATATGTGTATATTGTATGTAAATATGCAAAAGTGTGTCTAATATATTTAGCAAAAAAAAAAAAATAATCAACATGATGTTCTTGTTATCTGGAGTGAAATAGTACAGATTGAGTAGTTTACACTGAACACTGATTCATAATTTATTTTATTAACTAGCTGTACCCGGCCACGCGTTGCTGTCGCTTAGCAACGCATGTGCATTGCTAAGCAACAGCAACCCTCCCCCTGTCTCCCAGTCCTCCCCACCATTTCCTCCTCCCCCGTCCACTCGTCCCCCCAACCATTCCTCACTCCCCCCCCCCCCAACCATTCCTCACTCCCCCCCCCCCAACCATTCCTCTCACTCCCGTCCCTCATGCTCCCAACCATTCCTCGCTCCCCCGTCCCCTCGTCCTCCCAACCATTTCCTCCCTCCCCAAACCCTATGTCCTCCTCACCATCCACCACTCCATCATTCCCTTGTCCTCCTAACCATTCCCCACTCCACCGTCTCCTTGTCCTCTCCACCATCTCCCACTCCCACGTCCCCTAGTCCTCCCCGACCATTACCCCCCTCCCCGTCCCCTCGTCCTCCCCACCATCCCCCACTTCCCTGTTCCCTTGTCCTCCCCCATCAATCTCCGTTCCCCTGTCCCCTTGTCCCCACCATATCATGAGGTTATCTTGAGATGATTTCGGGGCTTTTAAGTGTCCCCGCGGCCCGGTCCTCGACCAGGCCTCCACCCCCAAGAAACAGCCCGTGACAGCTGACTAACACCCAGGTACCTATTTTACTGCTAGGTAACAGGGGCATAGGGTGAAAGAAACTCTGCCCATTGTTTCTCGCCGGCACCTGGGATCGACACCAGAACAACAGGATCACAAGTCCAGCGTGCTGTCCGCTCAGCTGACCGGCTCCCAATCCCCAACTCCCCTGTCCCCTCGTCCTCCCCACCATCCCTCATTCGATGCATTCCCAAATGATCTGATGTTCCCCATCAGAAAATTGGAAACATCAAATGATCTGATGTTCCCATCACTGAAATATAAGAAAAACAATTAAAAAACGAAATGAAAACAATTAAAAAATAATAAAATAAACTGTACTCACGAAATGAACGGTATAGTAAACAACATAGCTCAGTTCCAATATCACACAAAATAATTAAATAAAAGTGAAAATAAATCGAAATGAATGAAAATTTATAGTCAATGCAAACGAAAACATTGAAATGGAATTGTACCATATTTAGTATAGCGTGTGTGGCTCTTACGTGTAACAGATGGCGCTGTTTCTTAAAAAAAAAAAATGTTTTTACCTATCACAGGTGTGGCATCTACATAGTAGGTATATATATGCCACATACTTATACTTACAAAATGAACAGTATGGTGAACAACACAGCTCAATTCCAACACAATGTCACACAAAATAATTCCATAAAAAGTAAAAGTACCACTACACCAGTCTCCGTGGTGTAGTGGTACGACACTTGCCTGGCGTTCCGCAAGCGCTTTGTCATGGGTACGTATCCTGGCCGAGGAGGATTTACTGGGCACAAATCCTTAACTGTATACTCTGTTTAACTCAACAGCGAAATGTGTACTTGATTGTAAAAACGATTCTTCGCGGTGGGGATCGTATTCCAGGGACCTGCCCGAAACGGTACGCGTACTAGTGGCTGTACAAGAATATAACAACTCTTGTATATATATATATATATATATATATATATATATATATATATAAAATAAATCGAAATCTATGAAAATTAAATTTATCAATGCAATTGGAAATATTGAAATGGAATTGTAACATATTTAGTCTAGCATGTGTGTTGCTATTACGTGATACAGATGGCCCTGTTTTTTTAAAACTTTATTAACCAAACACGAGCCAGAGTCGTCTACACAAGTGAACGACTGAGTTTCAATGATTTTCGTTCACCGATTTGTGGCACACACATCTTTGTAAATTAACTTAAAGGCTGAAGCATGAATAGCTAGCTAATGTGGTGAAATCTTCTTATATACATTTTCTGTGATGAAACAAGATGAGTGAGGGTGGACAGACAAGATAAGAAAAGACAGACAAGATAAGACAGACAAGACAAGGTGGACAGACGTTTCTGCCCGAAACGCTGCACGTACTAGTGGCTTTACAAGACTGTAATTACCATATTTGTATCCTCACATTCCTTATGTACATTCTTGTATATGAATAAATAAATAAATAAATAAACAAGGGAATACTGTACAGTAAACCTCACTTTACAGTGAGGTTTCATTCACTTTTGTCTGTGTTGTCATAGTTCAGTGACCCATGACTTTGAACGTTTCACATTATTAAATCCTTTCTAAAACTGGTGTTTTAATAACTCTTTATTAAAACAATTAAACTAATTAAACTAAACTAAATAAAATAAAATATGTACTGTAATATATTTTTTTTTTTGAGATATATACAAGAGTTGTTACATTCTTGTACAGCCACTAGTACGCGGAGCGTTTCGGGCAAGTCCTTAATCCTATGGTCCCTGGAATACGATCCCCTGCCGCGAAGAATCGTTTTTTCATCCAAGTACACATTTTACTGTTGCGTTAAACAGAGGCTACAGTTAAGGAATTGCGCCCAGTAAATCCTCCCCGGCCAGGATACGAACCCATGACATAGCGCTCGCGGAACGCCAGGCGAGTGTCTTACCACTACAAAACGGAGACTGTGAATATGATAGATATCTGCTGTTTGAGAAATTATTTACGTTACTGGCGGCATAACTCCAACACGAGGGGACGGGTCTAATCCCTGTCCACACAACACCATGCTTGTTTTGTTCGATTTTGTCGCCACAGTTCAGTGATCTACAGCTTTAAAATAATAAAATTAATAAATCAGTTCCAGTCAGTATTTTTATAGCTCTTATTACCGTAATAATGCTGCAAAACTAAATATGTAACCCAAAAATATATAATTTGATGTAAATCGAATATTTGAGAGAAATTTATGTTACTGGAAATCGAACACAACACCAGGCGTGTTTTGTTCGATTTCGTCGCCACAGTTCAGTGACCTACAGCTTCGAAATAATAAAATTAATTAATCAGTTCCAAAATATGTATTTTTTATTGCTCTTATTATTGTAATAATGTTGCTAAACTAAATATATAACCCAAAATATATAATTTGATGTAAATGGAATATTTAAGAGAAATTTATGTTACTGGAACTGGCTTAAACACCAGCCTACTGAAGGGTGTACGTATAGACTTAGTCTGCGTTCGTACAGTATGCACCTAGTGCCCTTAGCTTTGTCTGCGATTGACGTACAGTATTTATCCGCCGGTGTCAGAATAATTGTGGAATTGACCATTTTTTTACTACAGCTCTTTGGTTATAAAACAAAATGTATCAGGGGCTTACTAATAGTGCCTTATTAATGCCAAAAATTAAGCAATATTTTGCAAGAAGTAGTAGCAGAAAATAAACCAGCACGAGAACAGCCGTACCCAACACAAGAACAGCTGTACCAAGCACAAGAACAGCCGTACCTAGCACGAGAACAGCCGTACCCAGCAAGAGAACAGCCGTACCAAGTACGAGAACAGCCATACCAAGTACGAGAAAAGCCAAACCCAGCACGAGAACAGCCATACCCAGCACGAGCACAGTTGTACCCAGCACTGATACAACAGCAGCCAGCACCAGCTCAGAAGCAGCTGAAGCCACAGCAGCAGCGAGCACCTGCAAAGCTGATGCAAATATCTAAAAACATCGTGTGTGGCGTGAACAGTAAGAACAAGTGTTAAATTTAAGTGTGTACACAGTGTTAAAATTAATGTTGCAGTAATTTTAGTGTACAATAGTTTTCATAAACTGTATTGTAGTACTCAACATACAGCAGAACTACTTTTAATCAACACAGTGCTAACGGCATAATGCACTACAGTACGTATTTAATGTAGAGCATTCACAACTTCACGAAACTCCAACAATAAGGTAAATTTATGAATTACAGTATTTTTTAGTAGAGAAATAATATATAAGTACAGTATGTAATATGATAATGCAATTTTATTGTGTACAAGAAAAAAAAGACTGACACAAACGCCTCCTGAAGGTCACCTCTTGCACGCTCCAACGAACTGGGGTTGGTCCCATATAGTACATTGAATCGAGGTTGTACTGTATACAGTGGTACCTCGGAATGCGAGTGTCCCTGAATACGAGTTTTTCGAAAAACGAGCAGGATTTGCTCGGAAAATTTGCTTCGGAAGGCGAGGGTGTTGATATACATACAGGCCGACCTAGCACGTGGTTATACGATGATCGTCCCTCAGTTTACCAGTGCCTCGCGCCCAGTGACTATCCCGCCTAAATTCTTCACCAGGATTTTCAGTGTTTTGTTGGATTTTTGGCCATTTGACCATAAAAGGTGTCATTATATATCTCACAAAGGGTCCCAAGAAAGCCAGTGGTAAGGATCAAGGCAAGAAAGTGCATGTAAGGATGACAATAGAGGAAAAACAAGAGATCATTCGGAAGCATGAAAATGGTACACGTGTTGTTTTACTTCCTAACTGCGCCAACTGAGTATTCTCGGTCGCGGGAAACTGCTCCAACCGAGAAAACTGTTTTTGATTTTTCGGTTCCAATTCTAATTGTGTACGAGGTTGGTTGTGTACGAAATGAACTTTTAGGAACTCCAGTGAGAGGCAGCCATCTTGGAAAAAATTCCCAGAATGCCCTAGGGCTGCTGGCTGGGTTAGTACTGAATGAACAACCATGGGTGGCGCACGCGCCTCTGGCTCCCAAATACCTGTCCGACGCGGTGTTGAAAGATAAGTCTCTGTCCGTAAAATTCAAACCTAATTGTTTGAAGAACATAAGGGTCATAATATTGGTGAACCTAAGTGCAATAAGGACCCAACATAAAGGTCGGATGCAAGTGGTACAGCACCTATGAGGGCGATACACCGAGTGTATCCAGTTGTAGCACTGAGCATCACCTTTGCAATCCTATGCTATCTACAATTTAGTTAGATGATACATAGATGAGTCATTTTCTGCGTTCAGTGATGATGCATCTGATACAAACAGCATAGGTGAACAGTGCTAGCGGCTTTCATGATGGTGTTTTCCATAGATATTTTAAAGAATACCTGAATCTCTTCCTAACTGACGGACACTCTTTGAGGCTAGCTGAATCTCTTACCGACTGACGGACACTCTTGAGGTAAGTTGAATCTCTTCCTGTGTGGGACCATACAAATCGATCTTTTCAAGACTACCTTACAAATTGATCGTTTCCTATAATCTTATCAATACTACCTTATGCTTTATAAGCTTGGCTACATACAACCTACAAATAATAAAGCCAAGGGTGTATGTGAGTGTATTATTTGCAAACACCCAGAATGAAGAAACAGGGAGCAAAAATTTATCTGTACCTGGTGCACTGAGAGCGAAGTCGCGCTATGTACCATGGGCTACTTCGTTGATTATTACTCACTTCCGAAGTACTGAGCATGTAATACAGTGTGTTACTGTGTAAATAGTGTGTGAAACTGTCCATATTGTAATTTTAGTGAATTTTTAACAGGTAATATTGCGACAATAAGCATTTATTGTAGACACATTACTGACACATGTATCACAGTTCAACCCGTTCTCACACAAGACAGCACCTATATGACTTAATGCTTAAAGTCAATATGTTGAATATGATTTAGTACATATGTGATATATTTCCAGTTACCTATTTTACCAAGGCCCAAACTCTTCCTCACGTACCAATTTACGTGTCACAGTACCCGTCCGTCAACATAGATAGCAGAATAGTCGTGATTGGTTCAATTATAATGAAAATTGTAGTTTTCAGGTCCCACATGGGTTGTGAAATTTACCTACTATTGTCCATGCTCTTAGAATATTACAGATCAGCTACATCCTATTGAAGGCTCGTAGTTTTGTTTTGAGAAATATTAGTTGTTCTTAGTAAATTATAATAAGCACTATAAATTATTACATAGAATAACAGTCCTTCACTAATCAATATTATATACCATAGTTTGCGCTTTAAAAATCTTTAAAGAATGTTTTGTAGGAACGCTAACAGAAAACGATGTTATGTTGGAATGTTTATGGGGTAAACTACTGCAAACTTGGGGATCACTTCCACCCACAGGAAGGGAATGGGGTCCAATACCATCCACTGGATGTGTATGGCGTCCACTACCACCGACAGGATGGGTATGGGGCTCACAACCACCCACAGGATGGGTATGGGGTCCAATACCACCCACAGGATGAGTATGGCGTCCACTATCACCCACAGGATGGGTATGGGGCTCCAACCACCCACAGAATAAGTATGGGATCCAATAACACCCACTGGATGTGTATGGCGTCCATTGCCGCCCACAGGATGAGTATAGGGTCCAGTATCGCCCACAGGATTAGTATATAGAGTCCACTGCCGCCCACAGGGTCGGTAAAGGGTCCACTACCGCCCACAGGGTCGGTAGGGGGTTCACTACCGCCCACAGGGTCGGTATGGGGTCCACTGCCACCCACAGGGTCGGTATGGGGTCCACTACCGCCCACAGGGTCGGTATGGGGTCCACTGGCGCCCACAGGGTCGGCAGGGGGTCCATTACCGCCCACAGGGTCGCTATGAAGTCAACTACCGCCCATAGTGTTTGTATAGTGCCCACTACCGCCCATAGTGTTATTATGGGGTCCACTACCCCTCATAGTGTCGGTATGGGGGTCCATTACTACCCATAGGGTGTGTCTGGGGCCTATTTTTTTCTGTATAGCAGAGGTGGCAATACTGCTATTCCAATCTCATTTGTTGTTCAATGTAAAATATTTGTTGCTCGACTTGCAACAATTTATATATATATATATATATATATATATATATATATATATATATATATATATATATATATATATATATATATATATATATATATAATATATATATATATATATATATATATTATATATATATATATATATATATATATATATATATATATATATATATATATATATATATATATATAGTATAGTGCCTTTGCAATAATGTACCAATGTGTGTATTTGTTGTATTGTATTGTTGAAATACATTGTTCACATGAAATACATGTGAAATATTGTTGAAAACATCTTGATGACTTATTAAACCAAAAATTATTTATTAGTCAGATGAAAGACAAAAACGCGAACTATATGTTAAACCTCTACCAGACAAATATTTTAAGTAAAACCGAAAATATTTGAAATTTTATAAAAGGGGCAGTTTTCATTGCTAGTCGAGCTCGAAAACCGCAGCATTCATCTCAGAACCATGCCTATTTCACACAGATTCCTTAATAAACGTAAGAGTTTTATATGTCACAAGAAAGATATAAATATAAGCTTCATTCTAAATACCTTACCATGGGCATATTTAAATTTAAAGCGAAGATACGTGTACTTTTATAATAGCCGAGCTTTAACCTCGGACAGATTGATCGACCGAGCAACTCTCTCTCAGAACAATGTTTATTTCAAGTGAATTCGTTAATAAACATATATGTTTTATATGTCTCAAGAAAGGCAGACATATAAGCTTCACTTTAAACACTTTACCATAGACATATTTAAAGTTCTAATGAAGATACATGTATTTTAAAAATTACGGAGCTCCCACCCCGTACAGACTGAACGACAGAGCAACTCACTCTCAAATCAATGTTTATTTCACGTAAATTCGTTAATAAACACAGATGTTTTATATGTCTTAAGCAAGATAGAAATAAGAGCTTCATTTTAAATACATTACAATAGACATATTTATAGCTCAAGTGAAGATACATATGTTTTTATAGTAGCGCTCAGTAGCTTGTCGGGCATGGAGTGCAGACGCCTACGCACTTGCCGATATATTGTATAATTAACAAAGATACGCTAATAAAGCCTAAAATCTTATATGCCTCCAGAAAGACCGAGATATGAACATTATTATGATTTCACCAAATGAAATATATCATGTTCGAGAACAAAGATATATCAATTTTAAATTAAGTTTCGACTCTTGCTCGGGCAAGAGAGATGGGGCGACTCTCGCCCCATCTATTGGAGATTCTGTCCACTAAACACCCAAAGCTACTCAAACCCTCCTAGCATTATTTAAGTAATGAAGTAATA
This sequence comes from Procambarus clarkii, assembly GCF_040958095.1. Lineage (NCBI taxonomy): Eukaryota > Metazoa > Arthropoda > Malacostraca > Decapoda > Cambaridae > Procambarus > Procambarus clarkii. The sequence goes on along the minus strand of NC_091222.1, from coordinate 20,277,805 downwards.
TGGTATATTTACTATAATGTGGGTGCTGAATGCAGAACATGAGAAAACATATATTTACTCCAAACTAATATAATTTCATTATGAAATAAGTAAATAAGTAGCATCAAAGGAAGTCGACGGTCCAAGCGTCAATGTTGTGGAGCGAGTTATCCAAGATATATCGTTGTTTGGAAAGTGTTTGTTGGCATATCCAGTTGTCGCACTTCTCTGCACAAATTATCACAAATTTAAATTATAATGTTAACAAGTAGAATACGTATTTTTAATAAAATCTAACATAACTAGCCAGAAAACATTTAACATTTATTAAAAAAATATATGTTTGGAAGTTAAATCGACTTCATAGTTTTGTTATATATACTCGTTATTCGTTGACATGCGTTCGCTACTTAAACTACCATGTACTGTACAACAACAATTTTATTTAGGTAAGGTACATACATACAATAAATATTTACAAGGATTGTTTAACTTATAGGTATAGCTAGTACATACAATGCCTAAAGCCACTATTACGCAAAGCGTTTCGGGCATGATAAACTTAAATGACAAGCTTAATACTAATTGAGCAAAATGAGTAGAATGAAAACAAGAAATGAAAACATAGATGAAAAAGCAGCACAAATACAATTATGTCGACAAACAGCGCTCTTTAAAGAAAAAAACAGACATTGGTACTTATGTAAAATCTCCCATGTCAAGTTCAAGTATGTTTATTGAGATAAGCAATAAATACATCTCAAAGGGATAGAGTAGCTTAGGCTATTTCTACCCCCCTCTACTTCAAGTCCCTCAAGGGGCACACAAATTCAGTGAGTACAAATAGACAAATAACATTACAAGAATCCCATTTAATCTCCCATGTCTCTTCGCTCATCTTACCGAACCCTACAGGCTCTGTGATATATTGTCTAATTAATTGAGATTCACAAATAAAGCTGATAATTGTATCTGTTAACAAAAAGGCAGAGCTTAGTTTAGTTCATTTATTATGCACCCCAAACCCATCCTATGGGCGATAGTGGAGTGTTACAGAGGCACATAATGGGCTCAGGGACTGAGCCCCACAATTCATATAGCCAAGGAAGTTATAATCTTGATAAGCTAGTTACAAAAGTCAATGCACATTGTCACATCAACAATGGGCTCGAGACCGACCACAAGTACAGTTTATAATTTAAGCAACTGACATATATGGAGGGCTAGTGTCACAATTGATATGTTTATCCTACACATAACCCCCTCTCCCCCATCCAATGGGCAGCGGTGGATAGGTTACAATCAAGTCGTTTTTTGCGTTTTATTTAGAGATTAGATCTTATTGGGTGCGGAAAGATATTCATATTTTAAAGAAGGCTTCTTGGCTGATGCTCTCCATTGATGGAAAATATACAACCTTTGAAATTCAATGTTAGTTTGATCTAGATATTGTAATTAACGCAGTTACCTGGTGTTATTCTTCACCTATATCTTTTTCTGGTTAATCCCTATTTACATTATGCAGTTCAGGTTTCGTCGCCAGACTATAGTTTTTAGTTTAGTTAATTTATCACATAATGGGTTCAGGGACTGAACACACAATTTATTTATCTAAGCAAGTTACAATCTTGAGGAGCTAGCCACAAAATTCATAACACATCGTCACATCAACAACGTGGTTCGAGATCGACCACAAGTACAGTTTCTAAATTAAGCAAATGCCATATGTGGAGAGCTAGTGTCACAATTGATATGTTTGTCCTGCACATTTCCACAGTGGTTTGCTTGGGTTCTTTTAATTATCTTAGATACCATTGAAGAGAACCTCCTAGGTACTATAGTGTACATATGCTGGTAAGAAGTATAATTATCCTAAGAAATCGTGTAAATTATGTTGTACGAGTGCTTCCAGTTAAGTAACATAGTTCATTTGTGTGCGCGTGCTTGAAGAGGAAATGTTATCCCCCCCCCCCCCCATTGTAAATATTTGTGGGTTTCAGACCATACGACCACGGCTTACCCTCGCCGCGGTCGAGGGTAAGAACACCGGATGTATACCCAGTATTACAAGTAAACATTAGCAATAACAATTATGGAAAGTTCCTTCACCTATACATAGACAAGAGACTGAACTTCAGCACCCACATACAACACATAAGGGGATGCTCTGAGAGAGAGAGAGAGAGAGGGAGAGTAAAATTATCCACTGAGGTCTGATTAAGTCCTTTTGGGGACCTTAATCATTAGGACGTCCAATGATTAACGCAAAGTGAAGCGTATTCAGATGGTATATTGACAACATTCAGCATATCTCATAATGACCTAGTAGTACTTGGTGCACAAATACCTCTTCCAAAGGAATCGCAAAACATAATTAAACACAACTGTACCGTACAGTGTTATATATTTATTTCAGTTTGAACAATTTTTAACATTAACATTCCAACATTCATTTTAGCAAGTTCTCTCAGAATGACGTGTGGGTTAGCAATGTCAAAGGCTGACTTAAGATCTAGGAAAGTGGTATATGACCTATCAGTATGCAGGGTGAGGAATGTGGTAATACAGTGATGAACACTCTTTCCATGCATAAAGCCATATATCTGGGGAGACAACATATTATTAATTTTGTAAAGGAGACGGTTGAGAACCATCCTCTCAAGACACTTATAGAGACAACTTGTGAGGGAGATTGGGCGAAAAGCACTCGGCTGGTGAGGTTTAGGAATGGGAATAATAACACTGTTGGTCCATGACTTAGGAAGCTCCCCAGTTACATTGCTCATATTATACAATTGAAGAAAGGTAATCCCTGGAACTAGCAGAAGCATATGCAGTGTGCCGTAAGTAACTCCATCCTCCCCGGGTGATGTAGCTTTGCCTTTATGTAGAGCAGAATCTAGTTCGTATTCAGTAAAAGCATGTCACAGTCATCCTCTTGATGAAGCATGAAGTCAAGGAACCTTGCCCTATCAGTATATCTATCATTTAATTCATTCTGTGAGGGTAGAGGAAGACTGTCAAAGCTGGAAGTCGTGGCCCAAGCACCAACAAGCTCATTTGCTCTGTGCAGAGGATTAGGGTACGAGATCTCTGTAGCATTTTTCCCTTTGATCTTGTTGATATCCTTCCATGCCCGACTTAGTGGCGTGTGAGAATTGAGACCACGGACAAAAGTTTCCCAGTCTGTCTGCCTCAGCTCCACCATACGTTCCCTGGCCTTAGCCAGAGCCGCTTGAAAGAGCCGAAGCATTTCAGCAGTGCAGGTCCTTCTACAAGCTAGTCCAATTATTCTGGCAGTGCGTTTTAGTGTCTGCAATTTAGAATCATTATAATAAACATAAGTGCTATGACCAGTGTAATTTGGGTTACGTGGCCTGGACGATGAATCAAGTGATTCTATAAACTGTTCGATAGTACCTGTGAGCTCATTGTTAAAATCTTCAACTGATGAAGGCTCAGATGAACTGCACCAATCTGACACATGAGCAACGAAATTGTCTCGTTGATCGATGGGCACAGCCAGCCTCTTCCGCTTGAACACTCCACCAGGGAGGATAGAGCTTCCAATGCTTACAGTGGCTAATATGGCCAGATGATCAGACGCCATAACTGGCACTATTGACGAGGCGCACACGGTGTGGGAGACGTTGAAACCGAGATATAGATCAAGAATACCTCCGTAGATATTCGTCGGTTCAAGGTCACCCACAATCTGTGCATCATCGTGACTACCTAATAGTGACACCAGTTGGTTGCCGTTACGATTACTGAACTGCGAATTACCAATATTCCTATGTCTAGCGTTATAATCACCTTTAATGATGGTAGGCTCAGTCTGAATACAGATAGGAAGGTCAGCATAATTAAAGTTACAAGGAGTTGATTATTTAGTACATAGTTGTTTTTCTTTTTAATTGGATGATGGAGGAGGAGTCTTTAACGTGATTGGGAATACATACACACACACATACATACATACATACATACATACATACATACATACATACATACATACATACATACATACATACATACATACACACACACACACATACATACATACATACATACATACATACATACATACATACATGCGTACATACATTCATACATTCATACATACATACATACACGTCCAGTCAGCATATAGCTATTTCGGGACAAAATCCAATACAGTTTATATTGGTGAGACGCCACTGTGATGAGTTTAATTATCACAGGAACTGTAGGTTAATGTGTGACATAGGTGAGGTTAGATTAGGCATCTACAAGCATCAGCTGGAGGCTGATGGAGTGTTGTGGAGGCTGCTGGTACTATACCCAGATGTTGGAGGGTGGATTTGACTCTCCCACCCTCCCTCGCCCCCCACATTGACCGCAGAACGTGTAAGGTTACTTTTCACTCTCGCTTACCAAGGGTATACCCCCAACACACACACATGCATCAGATTCTTAACTTACAATATTTATGATTTACCAATTTATGTTACAACACTGACTCTCAATTTCACAATATTGTATAAACTTTGATGAATCGCACGTCTATGGGTCATCCAATAATGCTAGCAGACTTCTAGATGTTACCACTGCTAGGTTTAGGCTCGGCTACAAGTACCTCTGGGAATTTGTAACATCTGATGATGTAGATTTGACTAAATGTATACTCTGTCAGCAGAACTATTCGCATACTTTGCGTCATTATATAATGGAATGCGAAAAAATCGCGGAATTTAAAGATAACAACATCAATAGTGTCCATGAAATGTGTAAGTACTTCATTCATAATGATGTGCTGCCCGAAATCTTAGCGAAGTATCCAAAATTTGCTTACTGTAAGTAATGCATGCACATGACTGTAAAGCTGCCGCCCAGTTGGGTGGGTGTGGAGCACATGACTGTAAAGCTGCCGCCTAGTTGGGTAAGTATGCAGCAAATGACTGTAAAGCTGCCGCCCAGTTGGGTGGGTGTGGAGCAAGACTAGTAACTGCGACTCCTCATAGACGTAAAGTGTCTTTTATAGTGACTGTTGTGAGCTTTTTGTTGAATTACTTGTGACAAAAGATTACTGATGTGTGTATTTGTTTGGTTGATTAAATATGTATGTGTATGTATATATGTATACGTATGTATATGTACATGTATGCATAAGTATGTGTACATTAATAATTTTGTAACTAGCGTCAAAAGATTGTTATTTGCTTAGCTAAACGAACTAGAGGGTTCAGTTCCTGAACCGATTATGTGCCTCTGTTATCCTTTACATCACCGCCCACGGAATGGGTATTATGGGGTGCATAATAAAGAAAGAAAATGAATGGACCGAACCCAACAATTCATTTAGCTAAGCAAGTTACAATCTTGATGAGCAAGTTACAAAATTCACTACAAGTCGTCACAACATAAATGGGTTCGAGATCGACCACAAGTAGTGCATTACATAATTTATCAGTATTGTGCAGCCTGTGATCCCCGCCTGGCTGGATACTGATACCTAGGTAGTTTTCATGTGTCCAGACACAGGCGATAAGGTGGTATTATTTATTTAACTTAAGAGATATATATTTTTAAATGTTGTCACATTAACGGCTACATCTTCCTTTCTTCTGACATATAGATTTTTAAGATTAATTAAAATATATGGAAACTAATTATACAATTTATTGGCTGGTGTGCAGGGCTTCACACTCTCAGAGCTAGCCATCAAGTAACTATCAAAACGCATATATCTTCGTTTTCACTTCAGTTATATTTATGACAAAGAATTTTAAATGTAGCCTATATTTCTATCTTTCTGATGACATAAATACTTTCGTTAATTACAATATCTAGATCAAACTAACATTGATTTTCAAAAGGTTGTATATTTTCCATCAATGGAGAGCATCAGCCAAGAAGCCTTCTTTAAAATATGAATATCTTTCCTCACCCAATAAGATCTAATCTCTGAATAAAACGCAAAAAACGACTTGATTGTAACCTATCCACCGCTGCCCATTTGAAGGGGGAGAGGAGGTTATGTGTAGGATAAACATATCAATTGTGACACTAGCCCTCCATATATGTCAGTTGCTTAAATTATAAACTGTACTTGTGGTCGGTCTCGAGCCCTTTGTTGATGTGACAATGTGCATTGACTTTTGTAACTAGCTTATTAAGATTATAACTTGCTTGGCTATATGAATTGTGGGGCTCAGTCCCTGAGCCCATTATGTGCCTCTGTAACACTCCACTATCGCCCATAGGATGGGTATGGGGTGCATAATAAATGAACTAAACTAAGCTCTGCCTTTTTGATAACATATACAATTATAAGCTTTATTTGTGAATCTCAATTAATTAAACAATATATCACAGAGCCTGTAGGGTTTGGTGAGATGAGCGAAGAGACATGGGAGATTTTACATAAGTACAGTACATGGTAGTTTAAGTAACGAACGCATGTCAACGAATAACGAGTATATATATATTTTTTTTTTTTGTAATATAACAAAACTATTGTCCTATGAAGTCGATTTAACTTCCAAACATATATTTTTGATAAATGTTAAAAGTTTTCTGGCTAGTTATGTTAGATTTTATTAAAAATATGTATTCTACTTGTTAACATTATAATTTAAATTTGTGATAATTTGTGCAGAGAAGTGCGACAACTGGATATGCCAACAAACACTTTCCAAACAACGATATATCTTGGATAAGTCGCTCCACAACATTGCCGCTTGGACCGTCGACTTCCTTTGATGCTACTTATTTACTTATTTCATAATGAAATTATATTAGTTTGGAGTAAATATATGTTTTCTCATGTTCTGCATTCAACACCCACATTATAGTGAGTATATATACAATATTACTTCATTACCTAATTAATGCTAGGAGGGTTTGAGTAGCTTTGGGTCTTTAGTGGACAGAATCCCCAATAGATGGGGCGAGAGTCACCCCATCTCTCTCGCCCGAGCAAGAGTCGAAACTTAATTTAAAATTGATATATCTTTGTTCTCGAACATGATATATTTCATTTGGTGCAATCATAATAATGTTCATATCTCGGTCTTTCTAGAGGCATATAAGATTTTAGGCTTTATTAGCGTATCTTTGTTAATTATACAATATATCGGCAAGTGCGTAGGCGTCTGCACTCCATGCCCGACAAGCTACTGAGCGCTACTATAAAAACATATGTATCTTCACTTCAGCTATAAATATGTCTATTGTAATGTATTGAAAATGAAGCTCTTATTTCTATCTTGCTTAAGACATATAAAACATTTGTGTTTATTAACGAATTACGTGAAATAAACATTGATCTGAGAGAGAGTTGCTCTGTCGTTCAGTCTGTACGGGGTGGGAGCTCCGTAATTTTTAAAATACATGTATCTTCATTAGAACTTTAAATATGTCTATGGTAAAGTGTTTAAAGTGAAGCTTATATGTCTGCCTTTCTTGAGACATATAAAACATATATGTTTATTAACGAATTCACGTGAAATAAACATTGTTCTGAGAGAAAGCAAATCATCAAATGCAATTCAGCTACAGATAGACAACATTAACATCAGTAATAAAAATGATGGCAAGTTTCTTGGCCTATTCCTAGACAAGAGACTCAACTACAGCACCCACATTCAACACATAACTAAGAAAGTCTCTTAAGACAGTTGGTATACTCTCCAAAATCAGATATTATGTTCCTAACTCTGCTCTCTCTCTATATTATGCACTAATCTACCCCTATCTTAATTATGGTATCTGTGCATGGGGGTCTACCACTGCAAACCACCTTAAGCCCATCATCACACAGCAAAAATCTGCTATCAGAATAATAATTAACTCTGCTTTCAGACAACACTCAGCTCCCTTGTTTAAATCCCTAAACTTGTTAAATATTAACTCCCTCCACACATTCTCTTGTGTCAACTACACTTACAAAACCCTGTTCTTAAGGGGGCATATCAATGTAAAATTAAAAGTGGTTCAATTTGCTTATAAATTTTTTTATGAAATGGTTATAGAAAGGGCTGCAGCTGGTCCAAGTTTCATCATCACACCCTAAACAGAAAAGGAGAAAAAAAATAAACAACGAGTTATGCAACGAATTTTCAAAACGTTTCAGGGAACACATGTGTCAACTAAAATCATTTCTATAACACTCAGATATTAAATTAAGCACATAATAAAGGATTCTAGTGATCAGTTTTATCAAAAAAGTGTTTAGTGCAATAATATAATTTTTCAAAGTTACCCTTCTAAAAAAATATGCAATATAAGATATTTATAAATTTTTATAAAATCAACAAATAGACTTTGGACTAAAATGTCTAATAGATTCTGTAGAAGCACAAACGCTACATATAATGTGTAATTTGCATGTAAATTGATTAATAAATGAAAGCTCTGAAGTAATTTGAAGGTGTAAATTACTTTCCAGGGTTAAATAAAGATCCAAGTTCGGCCACCTGTAGCTGAGCTTGACTTCGACAGATTTCGTTCATAATTGGCACCCTTGCAGATAGGCATCCATTGAGCAAGGTGTGCAAGTTTCATGCAAATCCCTTGATAACAAACGAGAAAAAAATATTGGCCAAAAAAAAGCAAAAAAAAAAAAAAAAAAAAAAAAAAAAAAAAAAAAAAAAAATTAAATATAAATATATTGCACATACATATTACAATTATTACAAGAGTTTGTGCTTCTACAGCACATAGTAGACATTTTAGTTGACACATGTGTTCCCTGAGATTATTTGAGAATGTTGAACATTCGTTGCATAATACGTTGTGTATTTTTTTTCTCCTTTTCTGTTTAGGGTGTGATGGTGAAACTTGGACCAGTTGCAGCCCTTTCTATAACCATTTCATAAAAAAATTTATAAGCAAATTGAACAACTTTTAATTTATAACGATTTAGAATGATATGCCCCCTTAAATGCAGACCATGCTCTGAAATTCTCCCTGGACAGATGTAATAGGACCCATTATCACAACACCAGAAATAAATATCTCTTTGATATCCCCAGGGTCAAACTTAATCTGTGTAAACACTCTATGCAAATTAAGGGACCTAGTCTATGGAACTCACTCCCTAGTGAATTGAAAAACTGTAAAACTTTTGCCTTATTTAAAAGCAAAACCAAAAAGTACCTAATTTCATCTTCTTAGTTTCCTACACTGAGCTTTAAATTTGCTCTGTACCTAGTGTTACCCAATCTCCTAATTTTTATGTAGTATCAAACAACCTTATCATTGTGTTCATTGCTGTCTTCTTTTATGTGCTAGTCATATGCTGGATTGTGACTACCAATTTTTGTCAACTACTATTCAAGCTGTCATTGCAATCAATCTTATATTGTTTCTGCTGTATTGTGCCTACCAATTTTTGTCAACTACCATTCAAGCTGTCATTGCAATCAATCTTAGCTACCTATGTGCTTTAATATACTGTACCTACAATTTTCTCTCATCTTATTTTTTTCATTCCACGTAACTGTTATCATTTTTTTGTCTATAAATTTTGCAAGCATTTACCTTCTTAAAATTTTCTTAGATTAAGGACCTGCCCGAAACGCTGCGCGTACTAGTGGCTTTACAAGACTGTAATTACCATATTATGTATCCTCACATTCCCAATGTACATTCTTGTATATGCATAAATAAATAAATAAAGAGTTGCTCGGTCGATCGATCTGTCTGGGGTCGTAGCTCGGCTATTATAAAAATACACGTATCTTCGCTTTAAATTTAAATATACCCATGGTAAGGTATTTAGAATGAAGCTTATATTTCTATCTTTCTTGTGACATATAAAACTCTTACGTTTATTAAGAAATCTGCGTGAAATAGGCATGGTTCTGAGATGAATGCTGCGGTTTTCGAGCTCGACGCGCGACAATGGACGCCATGCACATCCAGTGGGTGTTATTGGACCCCATACCCATTCTATGGGTGGTTGGAGCCCCATACTCATTCTATGGGTGGTTGGAGCCCCATACCCATCCTGTGGGTTGTAGTGGACGCCATACTCATCCTGTGGGTGGTATTGGACCCCATACCCTTCCTGTGGGTGGATGTGGTCCCCATACTCATCCTGTGGGTGGATGTGACCCTCATACCCATCCTGTGGGTGGTATTGGACCCCTTACCCACCTAACAGGTGGTAGTGGACAATATACCCATCCTAGCTATAGTTGGTATAGTAGACACAATAATATCCTGTTTGCAGTAGTTTACCCCATAGACATTCCAACGTAACATCGTTTTCTGTTAGCGTTCCTACAAAACATCCTTTAAAGATTTGTAAAGCACAAACTATGGTATATAATATTGATTGACGAAGGACTGTTATTCTATGTAATAATTTTTAGTCCTTATTATAATTTACTAAGAACAACTAATATTTCTCAAAACAAAACTACGAGCCTTCAATAGGAAGTAGCTGATCTGTAATATTCTAAGAGCATGGACAATAGTAGGTAAATTTCACAACCCATGTGGGATCTGAAAACTACAATTTTCCTTATAATTGAACCAATCACGACTATTCTGCTATCTAGGTTGACGGACGGGTACTGTGAAACGTAAATTGGTACGTGAGGAAGAGTTTGGGTTTTGGAAAAAAAGTAACTGGGAATATATCACATATTTACTAAGTCATATTCAACATATTGACTTTAAGCATTAAGTCATATATGTGCTGTCTTGTGTGAGAACGGGTTGATAATAGAAGACGAGACCAATGACCACCGCACAAGACTTGACCAATCACCATAACAGGAGACACGGACATGTCAACAACAATCAATTCCCCAGCCTAGAAACGTCGAGTTATTCTTGTAGCATAAGTGGCTTTACGTGTTGTATTGTTCTTGTGTACTCACCTATTTGTGCTTGCGGGGGTTGAGCTTTGGCTCTTTGATCCCGCCTCTCAACCGTCAATTAACTGATGTACAGATTCCTGAGCCTACTGGGCTCTATCATATCTACATTTAAAACTGTGTATGGAGTCAGCCTCTTCCACATCACTGCCTAATGCATTCCACCTGTTAACTACTCTGACACTGAAAAAGTTCTTTCTAACGTCCCTGTGGCTCATTTTGGTACTCAGTTTTCACCTGGGTCCCCTTGTTCGCATACCACCAGTGTTGAATAGTTTATCCTTGTCTACCCTGTCAATAACCCTGAGAATTTTGTAGGTAGTGATCATGTCTCCCCTTACTCTTCTGTCTTCCAGTGTCATAAGGTGCATCTCTCGCAGGCTTTGCTCGTAACTCATGCCTCTTAGTTCTGGGACTAGTCTAGTGGCATACCTCTGAACCTTTTCCAGCTTCATCTTGTGCTTGACAAGGTACGGGCTCCATGCTGGGGCCGCATACTCCATATGGTCTTTCATATGTGGTATAGAAGATTCTAAATGATTCCTTACACAGGTTCCCGAATGCTGTTCTCATGTTAGCCAGCCTCGCATATGCCGCAGACGTAATTCTTTTTATGTGGGCTTCAGGAGACAGGTTTGGTGTGATATCAACCCCTAGATCTTTCTCTCTGTCCGTTTCATGGAGTATTTCCTCTCCTATTCTGTATCCTGTGTCTAGCCTTCTGTTTCTGCCGCCTAGTTTCATTACTATGCATTTACTCGGGTTGAACTTGAGCAGCCAATTGTTTGACCATTCATTCAATCTGTCCTGTTGGGAAGAAAGCTTACTCTCTATTTATTGATTGATGTTTAATTACAGATTAATTTAAATTAATCGAAGGACCACCCTACTTTTACTGAAAAGGGAAACAGATAAAGGAATCGTAGATAAGGACTGAAATACCAGTGCCTATGGATAATAGAACTATTAAGAGTTATTCTTTAAATCTTAATGGACTGTATATTAAATTAATGTTCGAAAATAAACTTTCCATCCTTCACAAAATGGGGGGTTAATACCAGAAGTAAAATACTCCCAGTACGCTTCATCGAGGCTGGTTCTTCCTCGAATAAAATTAGTAATTCTTACTAAGTTACATACAAATAAACATTAAATAAATTGGTTACCTTGAGGCTACCTTGAGGTGCTTCCGGGGCTTAGTGTCCCCGCGGCCCGGTCGTCGACCAGGCCTCCTGGTTGCTGGACTGATCAACCAGGCTGTTAGACGCGGCTGCTCGCAGCCTGACGTATGAGTCACAGCCTGGTTGATCAGGTATCCTTTGGAGGTGCTTATCCAGTTCTCTCTTGAACACTGTGAGGGGTTTGCCAGTTATGCCCCTTATGTGTAGCGGAAGCGTGTTGAACAGTCTCGGGCCTCTGATGTTGATAGAGTTCTCTCTCAGAGTACCTGTTGCACCTCTGCTTTTCAACGGGGGTATTCTGCACATCCTGCCATGTTTTCTGGTCTCATGTGGTGTTATTTCTGTCACAAGTGGTTAGTAACAAGAATATTATATGATGGTTAAATAAGAAATCATTCTCATTTAAATTTCATGAGGCTATCAAATTGTACTAGATGTCTCAAATCATATAAACGAAATATTCCTGACTGGTGATTAATTATCAACGTCACTTAATAAAAGAAAAATAACTGGAAAAGGATTCAGCTGCTTAGCTGTGATAGTGAACGGAGAGGTAGAGGTGTCGTAGCGTCGTCTGGTACTTGCAGCAACACGTGTGCTGGAGCGTGGCGTGGGAAAGGGAGGAAACCACGGCCGCTTTGAACACAAGCTGAAATTCCAATTAAATGTACCAATTGTTTACACCAAATATGCTGCATCCTCACTATTCAATAGAAGGAATAGAATTAATTCCTTGTGGACGTACTTTTTGTTTAGAGAGGTCATGTGGCGTAACGATGGACAGTGCACAGTAAAAATTATACAGAGATCTCATAATACAAATAATAGTATAGCACTTAACCTGCTTGTTGTCCACCGAAGTAATCCTTAGATTGCTACTGGAGCAATTGCACGCTCCTAGGCCGATTAACTGCAAGGGCCTATCGTAGAATTGATGGAAATTCGACTCTCCTTGGACGCACGTTGTACTTTGATGGCGTCGCTAGTCAGCTCTCCAGTGGAAGCGCAAGTGGCGTCTCCTCGCCTCCGTCCCTCAACCCTCCTCATGCATTCGCAATAGAATTTAGTAACGTACAGAAGATTCTTTTCGCGTAGTAACTTTCCGTAATGCGTTAATGAGAACAGGGTTGCAATTGTAGAGAATTAAATAATATCTATATTCTAGTTAAAAGGTGTTAATCGAGAAATGGAGAGAATTTCTATTTCCTCCATAGTGTTCGTATGTAACAGATGAAACTGTTATTTAGTGATAATCTTAGTTAATAACTCTCGGTTGTTGGATCATTAGGAGTTATATTATCCGTAGTTATTTATTGTACGGAATACTGATAAAATTAGAGAAGCATATTCAATTCTCTAACATATTGGTAATAAATATGTTTAGATAGACATTATCTGATGCAATCCTGCCTCTCGATGTCGTGAGAATTTCAGTAATAAATGCTCAGATAAAGAAATATTAATTTATGTTAGCACTACAGTTAGTAGAGTTAATAGTTACTGTACTTAGCATACAATAGTGATGTATTATGATACAATAGTAATGTATCAGTGTTGGAAATTTCCAACATGTCCAGGTCATCTTGTAGCCTCCTACTATCCTCCTCATAATTTTTGCGTCATCAGCAAACATTGAGAGAAACGAGTCTATACCCTCTGGAAGATCATTTACATATATCAGAAACAGTATAGGTCCAAGGACTGACCCCTGCGGGACTCCACTTGTAACATCTCGCCAATCTGAGACCTCACCCCTCACAGTGACACCTTGTCTTCTGTTGCTTAGGTACTCCCATATCCAATGGAGTACCTTCCCTTTCACCCCAGCGTGCATCTCCAACTTTTTCACTAGCCTCTTGTGTGGTACTCTATCAAAGGCTTTCTGGCAATCCAAAAATATGCAGTCTGCCCATCCCTCTCTTGCCTGGTCGTAGAATTCAATTAACCCTGTGAGGCAGGACTTGCCATCCCTGAACCTATGTTGATGCTGTGTTACAAAGTCCCTTCGCTCCAGATGTTCCACTAGCTTTCTTCGCACAATCTTCTCCATCGGCTTGCATGGTATGCAGGTTTGGAACACTGGCCTGAAGTTCAGTGCCTCCTGTCTATCTCCTTGTATATCGGGACTACATTAGCTGCTTTCCAAATTTCTGGTAGTTCCCCTGTTGCCAGTGATTTCTTATACACTATGGAGAGTGGCAAGCACAGTGCTTCTGCTCCTTCCTTTAGTATCCAAGGGGAGATTCCATCTGGGCCTATAGCCTTTGTCACATCCAACTCTAGTAAACACTGCCTTACTTCCCCGCTGGTGATTTCAAACTCTTCCAGTGGTTCCTGGTTAACTATTCCCTCTCTTATCTCTGGAATTTCTCCTTGCTCTGAGGGTGAAGACCTCCTGGAATTTCTTATTCAGTTCCTCACACACTTCCTTGTCGTTCGTTAGTGAATCCGTCTGTCCCTATCCTTAATTTCATTACCTGTTCCTTTACTGTTGTTTTTCTCCTTATGTGGCTGTGCAGCAATATAGGTTGAATGTTTGCCTTGCTGGCGATGTCAATCCGTATTGCCGTATTGTCTTTCTGCCTCTCTTCTCATCCTGACATATTTATTCCTGGCACTCTGGTACCTTTCTCTGCTTTCAAGTGTCCTGTTATTCCTATAGTTTCTCCACGCCCTTTTACTTTGCTGCTTAGCTATTCTACATCTCTGATTAAACCATGGGTTTCTCATCTTCATTTCGTTGTCTTTCTTTGGACTGGGATAAACTCGTTTGCTGCCTCCTTGCGCTTCTGCGGGATGTAGTACATCATCTCTTGGGCCGTATTTCACCTGAGCTCTGTTTCCCATGTTATATCTGTTAGGAATCTTCTTATCTCCTCATAGTTTCCCTTACGGAAAGCCAGCCTTTTGTTTTCAGTACCCCTCCTCGAGTTCATTGAACCTTCTTCAACCAGATAATCGAACACCAGTGTACTGTGGTCGCTCATCCCTACTGGGGCCTCAAAGCCGATTTCCCTTATATCGGAGTCGTTCAGAGTGAAGACTAGGTCGAGTCTTGCTGGTTCATCATTACATCTCATCCTAGTGAGATCCCTGACATGTTGGCTTAGAAAGTTTCTTGTCGCCACCTCCATTAGCTTGGCTCTCCATGTATCCTCTCCTCCATGCGCATCCTTGTTCTCCTAGTTTATCTTTCCATGATTGAAGTCCCCCATGATGATCAGATGGGATCTATTTCTACAGGCAGCAGAGGCTGCCTTCTCAATTATAGTGTTAACTGCCATGTTGTTGCTGTCATACAACAACACGGCAGCCTTGGTCTTCTGTCATTTGGTGGAGGGTTATATATCACTGCTACTACTACTTTGGGTACTCCAATTGTCATGGTGCCTGTTATGTAGTCTCTGAATCCCTCACAGCCTGGGATGACCATCTCCTTGAAACTCCATTCTTTTTTCATTAGTAGGGCCATTCCACCTCCTCCTCTTCCCTACCTCTCTTTCCTTATTACAGTGTAGTCCTGGGGAAATACCCGCATTCATTATGATTCCTGAGAGTTTTGTTTCTGTGAGTCTGATTACATCTGGGTTCACTTCCTGTGTTCTTTCACTTAGTTCACTTGCCTTGCTTGTGATCCCATCTATGTTAGAGTACATTACCCTGAAACTGACTTTCTTCTGTCCCTTCTCAGATTCTTTTGCTTCCCCTGAAGAAGTGAAACAGGAAGGGACCGGGATGGGGGGGGGGGCCTAAGAAGGGGGACCTGGGGGATCTGGTTTGTGCGGGGGCTGGGAGTATCCGGTACGGGGAGGGTGGTGTAGGGGGGGAGGGCTTGAAGGGGTTGGGGAGAAAAGGGTGCTTGGGGGGTGGGGGCAGGGGAGACTTGGGGAAAGTGGGTGAGAGGGGGAGGTTTGGGGGGGTGGGTGAGAGGGGGAGGCTTTGGGGAGTGTGGGAGAAGGGGAGGCTTGGGGGGGAAGGAGGGAGGGTTTGGAGGGATGGGGGGAGGAATGGGGGGCTTGGGAGGCCATAACAAAGAGGAGGGCTTGGGGGGTGAGGTTGGGGAAAAGGGAGTGCTGAGGGAGTTGAGGAAGAAGGGAGGGCTTAGGAGAGTGGGGGAGAAGGAAGGGCTCAGGCGGGTGGGGGATACTGGAGAGTTTGGGGGTGGGGGAGAATGGAGGGCTTGGGCATGTTGGAGAAGGGAGGGCATGGGGCTTATGAGCTGCTTATGGAGGGTTCCTCGCTCCCCTCTGGGATTGTAGGGCTCGGGGTTGTGGCATCCTGATTTCTTTCTCTCTCCCTGCGCTCCCTCCTCATGGCTGCTGCCTTCCTTCTCTCGTCCCTTGTCATATCCCTCTGTACGAATACTTTTTTGAACTTCTGTACATGTGCTAGTCCGCGCTTCCTTGCTAACAAGTCCTCTTTCGTTCTCTTGCTTGTGAATATCACCTTTATCAGTCGGTCTCTGTCCTTGTTGTACCGTCCGATCCTGAAAACCTTTTCGATATTTTGGTCAGCTCTCTCCATCTTTACTCCTTTAAAGATCTCATTAATTTCATTTTGGTCCTTGTCTCTCCTGTCCACTGGACCGGTCCCTGTTTGCACCCTAATGCCTGCTATTACTACTGCTCTTTTCTGTTCTATCGGCTCGCTAGTACATTTAGCTGCTTCCTGTGAAGAAGCCACTTCCATGGCAACTTCCCTAACTGCAGACCTAGCTTCAGGGCTCTTTTTAAGCAGTTCTGCAAAAGAGGGTTGTGGTGTAGAATTCCCCTCAACAGTAGCATTCCCATCTCCCTGACGTACGGTTTGTGTCTGGTATTGGGGGGGGGGGGGAGAGTCTCTTTCAGGCTTCTTATCTCCTCCTTTACTGTCCTTAGTTCATCCTGCAGGTTGGTTACTGTCTCCCTCATTGCCCTCAGCCCTTCACTGAATTCATCCCACATTTGCTGGAATATTCCCATAATCCAGGCTTCCTGTTCCACCCCATCCTCTGAGTTTGTCCCTCCCATATCTCTCTCCCTGTGGTTGCTTCCCCGAGTTAGTCACCTGGACATGTTTTCTCCCTATGCGAGAAGGGGGGAGAGATGAGAGAGATAGGGGGGGGGGGAGATGAGAGAGAAGGGGGGAGAGAGATGAGAGAGAAGGGGGGTAGAGAGATGAGAGAGAAGGGGGGAGAGAGATGAGAGAGAAGGGGGGGGGGAGATGAGAGAGAAGGGGGGAGAGAGATGAGAGAGAAGGGGGGTAGAGAGATGAGAGAGAAGGGGGGAGAGAGATGAGAGAGAAGGGGGGGGGGAGATGAGAGAGAAGGGGGGGGGAGATGAGAGAGAAGGGGGGGAGAGAGATGAGAGAGAAGGGGGGTAGAGAGATGAGAGAGAAGGGGGGAGAGAGTTGAGAGAGAAGGGGGGAGAGAGATGAGAGAGAAGGGGAGAGAGAGAGAGATGAGAGAAAAGGGGAGAGAGAGAGAGAGAGAGAGAGAGAGAGAGAGAGAGAGAGAGAGAGAGAGAGAGAGAGAGAGAGAGAGATAGGAGGGGGAGACAGTGTGAGTGAGAGAGGGGGAGGGAGTGGTTGAGAGGGAGAGAGTTAGAGAGAGCTAGTGAGAGGGGAGAGGGAGAGAGGGGGGGGGGGGTACTAGTGAGAGGAGAGGATGAGGGGAGGGAGAGAGAGGGACGTGTCAGCTAGGAGGGGGAAAGAGGAATGGTCGCTTCTCGCCAGGTGTCATATCCTGTTTGTGATTGTGTACTCACCTAGTTGTATTCACCTAGTTGTGCTTGCGGAGGTTGAGCTCTGCTCTTTCGGCCCGCCTCTCAACTTTCAATCAACAGGTGTACAGATTCCTGAGCCTATTGGGCTCTATCATATCTACACTTGAAACTGTGTATGGAGTCAGCCTCCACCACATCACTTACTAATGCATTCTATTTATCAACCACTCTGACACTAAAATAGTTCTCTGTGGCTCATTTGGGCACTCAGTTTCCATCTGTGTCCCCTTGTGTGTGTGCCCCTTGTGCTAAATAGCCTGTCTTTATCTACCCTATCAATTCCCTTC
Organism: Procambarus clarkii; assembly: GCF_040958095.1. Lineage (NCBI taxonomy): Eukaryota > Metazoa > Arthropoda > Malacostraca > Decapoda > Cambaridae > Procambarus > Procambarus clarkii. The sequence continues at coordinate 20,259,725 of NC_091222.1, read as the reverse complement.
AGAATCTTGAGAGAGAAGGGGGGTAGAGAGATGAGAGAGAAGGGGGGAGAGAGATGAGAGAGAAGGGGGGGGGGGGAGATCACATTCCACAGGATTGAATGTGGTGATCATGTCCCCCCCTAACTCTTCTGTCTTCCAGCGAAGTGAGGTTTAATTCCCGTAGTCTCTCCTCGTAGCTCATACCTCTCAGCTCGGGTACTAGTCTGGTAGCAAACCTCTGAACCTTTTCCAGTTTAGTCTTATCCTTGAATAGATATGGACTCCATGCTGGGGCTGCATACTCCAGGATTGGCCTGACATATGTGGTATACAAAGTTCTGAATGATTCTTTACACAAGTTTCTGAATGCCGTTCGTATGTTGGCTAGCCTGGCATATGCCGCTGATGTTATTCTCTTGATATGTGCTGCAGGAGACAGGTCTGGCGTGATATCAACCCCCAAGTCTGTTTCTTTCTCTGACTCCTGAAGAATTTCCTCTCCCAGATGATACCTTGTATCTGGCCTCCTGCTCCCTACACCTATTTTCATTACATTACATTTGGTTGGGTTAAACTCTAACAACCATTTGTTCGATCATTCCTTCAGCTTGTCTAGGTCTTCTTGAAGCCTCAAACAGTCCTCTTCTGTTTTAATCCTTCTCATAATTTTAGCATCGTCCGCAAACATTGAGAGAAATGAATCGATACTCTCCGGGAAGGGAAGGGAACTATCAGGGATAAAGTGCCAAGCTATGACGACTATGTAGCACTGGGAAGGGATCGGGATAAGGATTTGGGATGGGACGGGGGAAAGGAATGGTACCCAACCACTTGGACGGTCGGGGATTGAACGCCGACCTGCATGAAGCTAGACCGTCGCTTTACCGTCCAAGGGAGTGAGAGAGTGTAAATGATCTCCGGGAGATCATTTACATATATCAGAAACAAGATGGGACCGAGTACAGAGCCCTGTGGGACTCCACTAGTGACTTCATGCCAATCGGAGGTCTCACCCCTCACCGTAACTCTCTGCTTCCTATTGCTTAGGTACTCCCTTATCCACTGGAGCACCTTACCAGCTACACCTGCCTGTCTCTCCAGCTTATGTACCAGCCTCTTATGCGACACTGTGTCAAAGGCTTTCCCACAATCCAAGAAAATGCAGTCCGCCCAGCCTTCTCATTCTTGCTTAATCTTTGTCACCTGGTCATAGAACTCTATTAAGCCAGTCAGGCAAGATTTACCCTCCCTGAACCCATGTTGGCGATTTGTCACGAAGTCCCTTCTCTCCAGATGTGTTACCAGGTTTTTTCTCACGATCTTCTCCATCACCTTGCATGGTGATGGGAGGAGCCGGTCGGCCGAGCGGACAGCACGCTGGATTTGTGATCCTGTGGTCCTGGGTTCGATCCCAGGCGCCAGCGAGAAACAATGGGCAGTTTCTTTCACCCTATGCCCCTGTTACCTAGCAGTAAAATAGGTACCTGGGTGTTAGTCAGCTGTCATGGGCTGCTTCCTGGGGGTGGAGGCCTGGTCGAGGACCGGGCCGCGGGGACACTAAAAAGCCCCGAAATCATCTCAAGATAACCTCAAGATGGTATACAAGTCAAAGACACTGGCCTGTAGTTCAGTGCCTCTCGCCTGTCGTCCTTTTTGTATATTGGGACCACATTCGCCGTCTTCCAAATTTCTGGTAGGTCTCCCGTCTCCAGTGACTTACTATACACTACGGAGAGTGGCAAGCAAAGTGCCTCTGCACACTCTCTCAGTACCCATGGCGAGATCCCGTCTGGACCAACAGCCTTTCTAACATCCAGATACAGCAGGTGTCTCTTGACCTCCTCTCTCGGAATTTTGAACTCTTCCAAGGCCGCCTGGTTTACCTCCCTTTCTCCTAGCACAGTGACCTCACCTTGTTCTATTGTGAAGACCTCCTGGAACCTCTTGTTGAGTTCTTCAAACACCTCTTTGTCATTCTCTGTATACCTGTTTTCGCTGCCTGTTATAAGTTTCAATACCTGTTCATTCACTGTTGTTTTCCTTCTGATGTGACTGTGGAGTAGCTTTGGTTCGGTCTTGGCTTTGTTTACTATATCATTTTCAAAACTTTTCTCTGCTTCTCTTCTCACCCTGACGTACTCATTCCTGGTTCTCTGGTATCTCTCTCTGCTTTCTGGTGTTCTGTTATTCTTGAAGTTCCTCCAAGCCCTTTTGTGCAGTTTCTTTGCTTCCGTACATGCCCTATTATACCATGGATTCTTCTGTTGCTTCTCGGATTTTTCCCTTTGGGCCGGGATTAACCTGTTTACTGCCTCCTGACACTTTTGGGTAACATAGTCCATCATACCTTGTACAGACTTATCTCTGAGGTTTGTGTCCCAAGGTATTTCCCTTAGGAAACTTCTCATCTGTTCATAATTCCCCTTTCCGTATGCCAGCCTTTTGATTCCTAGTTCTTTTTTGGGGGGAGATAATTCCTAGCTCTACCAGGTACTCAAAGTTCAATACACTGTGATCACTCATTCCCAAGGGCGCTTCCATCTTAACTTTTTTTTTTTTTTTTGAGATATATACAAGAGTTGTTACATTCTTGTACAGCCACAAGTACGCGTAGCGTTTCGGGCAGGTCCCTGGAATACGATCCCCTGCCGCGAAGAATCGTTTTTTCATCCAAGTACATATTTTACTGTTGCATTAAACAGAGGCTACAGTTAAGGAATTGCGCCCAGTGCATCCTCCCCGGCCAGGATACGAACCCATGACAGCGCTCGCGGAACGCCATGCGAGTGTCTTACCACTACACCACGGAGAATAATTTTCCTTATATCCCACTCATTTAGGGTAAATACCAAATCAAGCATTGCTGGTTCATCTTCTCCTCTCATTCTTGTTGGTTCCTTGATGTGCTGGCTTAGAAAGTTTCTTGTTGCCACGTCCAGCAGCTTAGCTCTCCATGTTTCTGGTACTCCATGCGGGTCTCTGTTCTCCCACTCTATCTTCCCGTGTTGAAGTCTCTCATAATTAGTGGTCCGAATCAATTCCTGCTAGCAACAGAAGCTGCTCTTTCTATTATGTTAATGGTGACTATGTTGTTTCTATCATATTCCTGTCTGGGTCTTCTGTCATTTGGTGGTGGATTATATATGACTACGACTATATTTTTTTCCCTCCATTTGTTATGGTACCTGCTATGTAGTCACAGAAACCTTCACAGCCCTGAATAACCATCCCCTCAAAATCCCAGCCTTTTCTTACCAGCAGAGCTACACCACCACCACCTCTTCCTTTCCTCTCTTTCCTCATAACATAATAGTCCTGTGGGAACACTGCGTTTGTTATCGTTTTCGTTAGCTTTGTTTCTGTAAGGGCTATTATGTCTGGGTTTTCCTCTAGTACCAGTTCTCCAAGCTCATTTGCTTTATTTGTAATTCCATCTATGTAGTGTACATTGCTTTGAGGCTCACTTTCTTTCTTCACTCTTTTGTGTGTGTGTGTGTGTGTGTACTCACCTAGTTGTACTCACCTAGTTGTGTTTGCGGGGGTTGAGCTCTGGCTCTTTGGTCCCGCCTCTCAACCGTCAATCAACAGGTGTAAAGAATCCTGAGCCTATTGGGCTCTATCATATCTACAAATGAAACTGTGCATGGAGTCAGCCTCCACCACATCACTTCCTAATGCATTCCATTTGTCAACCACTCTGACACTAAAAAAGCTCTTTCTAATATCTCTGTGGCTCATTTGGGCACTCAGTTTCCACCTGTGTCCCCTTGTGCGTGTGCCCCTTGTACTAAATAGCCTGTCTCTATCTACTCTATCAATTCCCTTCAGAATCTTGAATGTGGTGATCATGTCCCCCCTAACTCTTCTGTCTTCCAGCGAAGTGAGGTTTAATTCCCGTAGTCTCTCCTCGTCGCTCATACCTCTCAGCTCGGGTACTAGTCTGGTGACAAACCTTTGAACCTTTTCCAGTTTAGTCTTATCCTTGACTAGATATGGACTCCATGCTGGGGCTGCATACTCCAGGATTGGCCTGACATATGTGGTATACAAAGTTCTGAATGATTCTTTACACAAGTTTCTGAATGCCGTTCGTATGTTGGCCAGCCTGGCATATGCCGCTGATGTTATTCTCTTGATATGTGCTGCAGGAGACAGGTCTGACGTAATATCAACCCCCAAGTCTTTTTCTTTCTCTGACTCCTGAAGAATTTCCTCTCCCAGATGATACCTTGTATCTGGCCTCCTGCTCCCTACACCTATCTTCATTACATTACATTTGGTTGGGTTAAACTCTAACAACCATTTGTTCGACCATTCCTTCAGCTTGTCTAGGTCTTCTTGAAGCCTCAAACAGTCCTCTTCTGTTTTAATCCTTCTCATAATTTTAGCATCGTTCGCAAACATTGAGAGAAATGAATCGATACCCTCCGGGAGATCATTTACATATATCAGAAACAAGATAGGACCGAGTACAGAGCCCTGTGGGACTCCACTGGTGACTTCACGCCAATCGGAGGTCTCACCCCTCACTGTAACTCTCTGCTTCCTATTGCTTAGGTACTCCCTTATCCACTGGAGCACCTTACCAGCTACACCTGCCTGTCTCTCCAGCTTATGTACCAGCCTCTTATGTGGTACTGTGTCAAAGGCTTTCCGACAATCCAAGAAAATGCAGTCCGCCCAGCCCTCTCTTTCTTGCTTAATCTTTGTCACCTGGTCGTAGAATTCTATTAAGCCAGTCAGGCATGATTTACCCTCCCTGAACCCATGTTGGCGATTTGTCACGAAGTCCCTTCTCTCCAGATGTGTTACTAGGTTTTTTTCTTACGATCGTCTCCTTCACCTTGCATGGTATACAAGTCAAGGACACTGGCCTGTAGTTCAGTGCCTCTTGCCTGTCGCCCTTTTTGTATATTGGGACCACATTCGCCGTCTTCCATATTTCTGGTAAGTCTCCCGTGACCTACTATACACTTTAGAGAGTGGCAAGCAAAGTGCCTCTGCACACTCTTTCAGTACCCATGGTGAGATCCCGTCTTAGCCAACAGCCTTTCTAACATCCCGATCCAGCAGGTCTCTCTTGACCTCCTCACTCATAATTTCGAACCCTTCTAAGGCCGCCTGGTTTACTTCCCTTTCTCCTAGCATAGTGACCTCATCTTGTTCTATTGTGAAGACCTCCTGGAATCTCCTGTTGAGTTCTTCACACACCTCTTTGTCATTCTCTGTATACCTATCCTCGCCTGTTCTAAGTTTCATTACCTGTTCTTTCACTGTTTGTGTGAAACACATACACACACACACAGTGTGTGTGTGTGTGTGTGTGTGTGTGTGTGTGTGTGTGTGTGTGTGTGTGTGTGTGTGTGTGAGCGTGTGCGTGCACGTACATGAGGATGCTGTCTTCAGTTTACCGCCGGGGGGGGGGGGGGGGAAGTAGATCTAGGGGACTTAGCGGCTTGTCCGGTGAGGTCAAATTAAGGTCCTAGCCTCCTGTCTACCGATTTCTCTTGTATTATTGAATGAAATGCCCTAGTAACTTTGATATATAAACCCTGCACCCTGTTGAGGACATAAGGGTACTGTTGGAGTAGAGGATTGTTGGAGATGCTACGATGACGGGGGATTGGGGTGGGGTGAGAGAAGGTGGGAGGGGTTGTGTAGTGTTTTTTTTTTGTTCCCACTTAGGTGCCACGAAACGAGAACCCACTTGAGCCGTGAGCCGTATATGGTGTCTTGAGGTTCGTTTTCGTTTGTTTTATCCAAGACTAACTATTATAATACACTAAGTCTGTACACCAATGATTTACTGGCTTACTGAGAGGCCTTACCATCAATCCACTCCCCCCACAGCACAAACAGGTGATAGAAGTACTGTTGACGTCTAGTAGGCCTGATGGAGCCAGATTCACGAAGGTACTTACGAAGGTTTTTCTTCTCAGGTACGAATGTTTTCCTTCTTAGCGCCTTCGTGGCGGCTACGTCCGTATTCAGGTAGCTACACTAAGTCGAAAAACCTTCGTAAGTTTGGTCCGGGATTTAAGTGTGGTTTCGACCACTTGTAGCTTTACGTAAACTGGATATAACTCAATTTTTCTCTACTATGTAACACTGGGATCGATTTTAAGATTTTGGAACATAAACAAAAGATTATAAAAATTTAATCTCGTGAAGAGGAGTCCTTCGTGTTAGTTATATATGCATTCTCTGCTTGAAACTTTGAGTAAATATGTCTTTTATGATATTAGAATTAGTTTTATAATAGCAAGATATTATACCCGTAGTTATTAAGTAAATAAACACTGGTGAACATGAAATATAAGAGGTGATGAGCCCTGCCTATTGGGATCATTTACTATCACCAAATGCCCCTGTTTACCTAGTAGTAAGGGTGTACCTTAGCTATACGTACCCATTTCTAATTTATTTAGTTTGGTTTTATTTTGAAATTAAATCTGGGTGAGACATAAAATAAAAATATGCTGCACAAATGATGTTAGGTAAGGAGAAGGGTAAAAATGTCAAAAACTTTATTCATTGAATACTTAAAGCTATAATTATGACTATATGGACTATTAAAAAAGAGAGAGGGAAGTGGGGGTCCAAGACCTCTTCCTGTTACACAACTTGGGTGTGGAACAAGTAATTATCAAAAGAAGGCACCATGCCGGGAAGGCTATGTAGCAGTAAGGCAGTGAGGTGAGGCAGCTACTTATTTGAGAAATGCTTATTTATTTACCTTATAAGCATAGGTAACTTATTTTATTTGAGGAATACTTAGCTGATTCCTCTACATTTAGCATGGAACAAATTTGTGTCCAAGACCTCTTCCTGTTACACAATTTGGCTGTGTGTAACCAAACTAGAAGTGCTCTACAAATCAAGGGACCCAGAATGTAGAATGACCTCCCGAATCATGTCAAAGGCTGTACCTCTCTCAACCAGTTTAAGAGTAAAACCAAGTACTACCTAATTAACTCCATGTAACCTTACTTACCCCTAAATGTCAACCCATGTCTTGCTATTTTTTAAACAATGCTGTTCACCAACATGTGCAATTGCTGATTTGTGCTATGTTACCCCCCCTTTTTGTATTTTTTATTTCTTCTTTCAACACAATTTATACCTAATCCCGATTACTATTAAGTTTTAGTCTTAGTGTTTTTTCCCCCACACCTTGCTCGAACTGCTGTGAGTATTAGTGGCTTTTGGTAGTGTATGTACTAGCTCTGTCTATAAATCCAACATTATGTTTGTAAATCAACTGTATGTACTTTTCCTGAAAATAATTTATTTATTATTATTTATTTTTTAATCAGTAAGTATTAAAAGAAGGCACCAAGCTGGGAAGGCTATGTAGCACCATTGTGTATAACAATAAACCAATTTTTTTTAACAAATAATGCACCTGTATGGTAAAACAAATCCTGTCAGCTGTAAAAATATTGATGTAGTTATTTACATAAAAAATATAATGAAAGAATTATTACTAGTTTATTTTTATCCTATCTTTTTATACTGTACAGTATATCCAAGGAAGTGAAAAATTGAGACATAATGCACAATTTAATGAATGATTAGCATGGATTAGCAGTTCAAAAGAAATATGACTATTACATATCAACATGAGATCTTAATGATCCATGATCAACATGATTTAAAAGGATAATACAGTATTTGTAACAATACAAACTATAATTTAAAATCTTTATTACTGATTTTTTATTAAGAAGATTAGGTATACACAGCAATATGCTGCTACCCTATTCTATATGGAATATTACACAGTGTAGATAAAAAACTAGCTATAAGTTTATCTAATACTCCCATCTCTCAGGATGGTTAGACATACATGGAATCAATTTAGAAAATAACAGCCTCAATACAAAAAACAAATCAACTCTGACTAAACAATTCTTCGCGATTTTCACAAGAGGTAATCACTGAATCATGGAAACATTATATTATAATTACTCTTACCAGTTTCTACAAGACTCCTCTCAAACAATGTATTTTTTAACATGTTTAGGTATACACAGCAATGTGCTGCTTCCCTATTCTGTATAAAGGACCACACAGTGTAGATCAAAAACCAGCTACAAGCTCATCCAACATCCTCACCTCACAGGATGGCCAGTCATACATGTAATCAGGAGAGAACAAAATACTTAATGCTGATCTATTAGCCTCCACTGGCAAAATCTGGGTGCAGCACAAGAATATCTTCCAATATTCCTGAGTGTATGAAGTAATTACAGAGCTCAAAGTACCTCATACCATTTGGTATGAATTCACTGATAACAGGGCAATCACAGATATAGTGTTGGAGAGTATGTTCTCTCAAGTAGGACTGAAAACAAATTTTTTTTTTTCACCATGAGGGCTATAAACCCATGGAACCGCCTACCCGCTGAAGCCGTAAATGCCAAATTCCAGCTAAAAAATATCATTAAGACAATTTGCGGACCCTTTAACAAGCCGCCGGCTTTCTGTCCTCGTCTAGGCCACTAGAAAGTTAGTGGCCCTTGGGTAAATTCAGTAAATATATACAATAATTGCCAGCGCATCTTCCGAGCAACAAGGACAGCTACACAGTATCTCTTAGAATTGCGTAGGTAAACAACAAATGTAACATATTTGTTTACTACAATGTCGGTGCTGGCTGTAGAAGTTGAAAAACATTGTTTTACTTCGAAATATACTAATTTTATAAGAAAATTCGACATAAATAGGAGGCAGTAGAGCTCCGATAAGCCAGCGCTAAATCTTCAATATGAAGAATGTTGCTGCTCTCTGATTGGCCAAACGAAACACAGTAGTGACCTCTATCGGCACGCAGGTGAACCAACAAATTTCTTCCTAAGTGGACGGACGTGAATTGCACCTAAGCATCTTCTTTGGCCATACTTAGGAACCTTCGTAGCAAACCTACTTACGAAAAATACATGGAGCTTCTTGAATCTAGGTCCTGGAGTCCACGCTGCTGCCAGGCGTAGATCCCTCCAACTTATTGCTTATATCACCAGTAATCAGCTTCTTTTTCCCCTTAGCACCGGTATAACTCTAATGCTACACGTTTTAGACTCACTTCCTCATTACTCTATTCCCCATTTGTTTTGGTCTTCACTGTCTGAAGTGGTCTTTGGTCTTCACATCTAGTTGTGTCCCCTCTGACCAAGCAGTGGCACCACGTGCTTGTCTTAACACTGATGTCGTACCCGTGGTCTTCAGTAATTTGCACTATCGGACACAATCCATGAAATTTATAGTTTCTAATCATTGTGTTGCACTTTGTATAATCACTAATCAATGAATTTTCCGTGTATGCTTCTGATATTCCGAAAATATGAAGCTTAATCGGACGAGCTCGGCGCAACGTGTCTACCCTCCCGTGACCCGGACCACATGTCACGTGTGTATGATTTCTCCACTGTTCATGTATCATAGTTATGTACTCTTGCATATATTATTATAACATTTCAATTATTATAATTTATATATATATATATATATATATATATATATATGTCGTACCTAGTAGCCAGAACTCACTTCTCAGCCTACTATTCAAGGCCCGATTTGCCTAATAAGCCAAGTTTTCCTGAATTAATATATTTACTATAATTTTTTTCTTATGAAATGATAAAGCAACCCTTTTCTCTATGTATGAGGTCAATTTTTTTTTATTGGAGTTAAAATTAACGTAGATATATGACCGAACCTAACCAACCCTACCTAACCTAACCTAACCTATATTTATAGGTAAGGTTAGGTTAGGTAGCCAAAAAAAGCTAGGTTAGGTTAGGTTAGGTAGGTTAGGTAGACGAAAAAACATTAATTCATGAAAACTTGGCTTATTAGGCAAATCGGGCCTTGAATAGTAGGCTGAGAAGTGCGTTCTGGCTATTAGGTACGACATATATATATATATATATATATATATATATAATGTACAAGAATGTAACAACTCTTGTATATATCTCAAAAAAAAAAATATATAATATATATATATATATATATATATATATATATATATATATATATTTTTTTTTTTTTGAGATATATACAAGAGTTGTTACATTCTTGTACATTAATATATATATATATATATATATATATATATATATATATATATATATATATATATACACATATATATATATATACACATATATATATATATGTGTATACATATACATATATATATATATGTACATATATATATATGTATATGTACATATATATATATATGTGTATATATGTGTATATATATATATATATATATATATATATATATATATATATATATATATATATATATACACATATATATATATATACACATATATATATATATGTACATATACATATATATATATATGTACATATACATATATATATGTACATATACATATATATATGTACATATATATATATATATATATATATATATATATATATATATATATATATATATATATATATATATATATATATGTACATATACATATATATATGTACATATATATATATATATATATATATATATATATATATATATATATATATATATATATTTATATACATTATATATATATATATATATATATATATATATATATATATATATATATATATATGTATATAAATATATATATATATATATATATATATATATATATATATATATATATATATATATATGTACATATACATATATATATGTACATATATATATATATATATATATATATATATATATATATATATATATATATATATATATATATATATATACACATATATATATATATACACATATATATATATATGTACATATACATATATATATGTACATATACATATATATATGTACATATATATATATATATATATATATATATATATATATATATATATATATATATATATGTACATATACATATATATATGTACATATATATATATATATATATATATATATATGTATATATATATATATATATATATATATATATATATATTTATATACATTATATATATATATATATATATATATATGTATATAAATATATATATATATATATATATATATATATATATATATATATATATATATATATATATATATGTACATATACATATATATATGTACATATATATATATATATATATATATATATATATATATATATATATATTTATATACATATATATATATATATATATATATATATATATATATATATATATATATATATATATATATATAGTACACAGGGGACTTGTGCCACCACAATCACCTGTCAGTGGAAGGCGTTCCACAATACCAATTACCAGTTCTCTTCTGGGATATCGAAGGGCCTCAGGTAAAATAGGTATAGTAAATGAAGATAATGGTTGTAATGTGAGTGGTGGTGGTCGTGGTAGTAGTGGTGGTTGTCTTGAAGTTATATTGAAATGATTTCGGGGCTTAGCGTCCCCGCGGCCCGGTCATCGACTAGGCCTCCTTTTTGGTACATACCCCCAGGTAGCAGCCCATTGCAGGTGTCTAATTCCCAGGTACCTAGGGTGATTCCCTGGGCATCAGTGAAAGAAACTTTTTGCCCATTTGTCTCCGCCTCCACCGGGGATCGAACTCGGAACCTCAGGACTACGAATCCGAATCGCTGTCCACTCAGCAGTCTGGCGCCCTAACGGGTGGCAATAGTTTTTTTCATTGACATTCTTGAGTTGGTCCTAAGCCTCTGGCTAGCCCACTAAGTGTTCAACATGTCCTTTCGAGTTTTTACTTTACAAAGAACATGTACTAACCTAACCTAAACTAACCTAGGACCCAGGCATAGAAAACATATTTGTTTGTCAGCCGTTATTGTTCATACAACCCATCCTCCTGTTTTGATAGTAGTAGTGATGGTTATCTTCAAGTTATCTTGAAATGATTTCGGGGCTTAGCGTTATGTAAAAAAAATTGACCCTATTGGTCAATCCTATCAACATGGAATGATTGAGCCCTAGTAAGCCACTTTTTGTATCATTAATATGTACAGTCTGGATAAAATAAAGTTAAAAACAGACGTCAATATTCCTAGGCCTAGGATAACACAAATATGTAGTAAATTAGGCCTCGCGTAGCGTGTATTAAGCCAAGGATGGTTAGGTTAGGTTTTATTAGCAACATGTATAAAAACACTTCAGGTTTGTCTAAATTCAATACAACTAAAGTCTACTTTCTGGTAAACCATCACGATATATTTGTACTTTCAACAACATCGTTACTGTAGGTACTTCGATCTTATGAGGATGGGCAGGATTTATAACATAATATTTTGTCCTTTGGGGATTTTGACGTAAAAAATTGATATAATATTCAGGTTGAAAGACTTAATACTGATAAAATATTAAAAGGACTGGCTGAAGCGTTACTAATTTATGTCTAACTTAGGCAGTGGATGAGTGGTAGTTGTGGTTGTGGTGGTCGTGAATTGTGGTGTTAGTTGCGGTTGTGGTAGTTGTGGTGGTGGTAGTGTGGTGGTGGTAGTAGTGGTGGTGGTGGCGGTTGTGGTGGTGGTAGTTGTGGTGGTGGTAGTTGTGGTGGTGGTAGTTGTGGTGGTGGTAGTTGTGGTGGTGGTAGTTGTGGTGGTGGTGGCGGTTGTGGTACTGGAAGGTGGTTGTGGTGGCGGTTGTGGTAGTGGAAGGTGGTTGTGGTGGAGGTAGCAGGCAAGGCCCATCTCAGATGGCGGGGCCGGCCCTGCACCGCCTTAGGGTGCTGTCAGCTAGGAATGAAGCCACCTGGGAATCCCTTGCACTGGCAAACATTTTTTCCCCGTGTGAGATTATCTGCAGTTCCATCACACTCCGCGCCGGGGAGTGTTTGTGACCTGAGACCAAACACCAGCACGCGCGTGTGTGCGTGTGTGTGTGTGTGTGTGTGTGTGTGTGTGTGTGTGTGTGTGTGTGTGTGTGTGTGTGTGTGTGTGTGTGTGTGTGTGTGCGTGTGTGTGTGTGTGGAGAGAAAAAAAATCAGTTGGCAGTTGAGAGGCGGGCCCAAAGAACCAGAGCTCAAGCTCCCGCAAGCACAACTAGATGAGTAGACACACACACACAATAGGGATAGAGAAGACAGTGGAGGCGGACATCACACTCAAGGTCACCACATACATTTGTTCACAGTGGAGCAGCTGTTGTTGTGCTCCACTTCAGGTAGCAACCTGACAATGACAACGTCAAGAGGCGTTACGGATGAGATCTTTAGACAATCTCTATCTACCAACAAGACGAGAAAGAATATTGGATCATTTTGTCTTGGAGATTGAGACACTGGAGATGATCTTGTTGACATTCATTGGGTTTTGTTTATTAGGAAGCTGAATTTTCATCTCCCTTATTTTTTATGTATTGTCTAATATTTTTTTTTTTGCATGTGTTATTTACAGTGTAAGCCTGTACGTTAACACGGTCTAAAGGTGTGTGTCGGTCTGTACGTTGCTTTAAGACTGCTTGTACACAGATTACCACGGCTGAATATTCGTTTCGGTCGCTAACTCGCACACTAATCTGGCCTTAACTAACCCTACCTGACCTTAATCAACTTAACCTCGCTTCCATACTGACTTAGCCTTAAGTAACCTAAGCTAACCTTAACTAAAACCACTTTCACACTAACCTAAGCTTAACTAATTCAAATTAAACTAATCCTAGCTTAACAAATCCAACCTGAGAACCTGACAATAAAGCTATGATGGCATATGCAGGAGCCAGAGTTATTTAATCAATAATGGAGGTGGATAATTGCTATTCAAATACGTACAGACTGTGCTTTAAGTACAGTGTAATATTGGCACTGTGCAGTGGCATCTCAGATGAGCTCAACCAATGATGCCAGAGCCAGGACGAGGCATTGCAAGACGAACTTTGATGCTGTTCACCGAGGCCAGCAACTATGCACAGGCAAAGCATCGTACCAACCTATTCGTTGTGTGTTAGGCACTGTGCTGGGCTTGGTTATTATGGTAACATCTCCGGGCACCTTGAACGACTGCATTCCACACGACCTTCACGTGAGAGCGCGCACTCGCACCCAGTCTCTGAAGGGACATACAGGAGGCACTGGAGCCCTTGTGTTTCTACGTGTCTATATGCACGACGGTCCAAGCCCCAGCGCTGGCCAGTACTAACACCTAATGTCATGCAAAGACGTCCAGTGAAGTGCTTCATTTGTCTGAAGCTAAGAGCTGCTATCATAACGCTATCTATATATTTCCTGGTGCGGACGGTAATGTGGCCAAAGACCAATCCACACACCAGAAGATTAGGAGACGACGACGTTTCGGTTCGTCCTGGATTATTATCACAATCTGCTTGTGTCCAATCTATTCGGTCCAGGACGGACTGAAACATCGTCGTCTCCTAATCTTCTGGTGTGTGGATTGGTCATTATATATTTTCCGCTTCTTGAACACCATCTGGGAATTAAATAAACGCCATATGATACTTTTAACCTTCCTTTTTGATGGGGTTCCAGTTCCGTAATTATCGCAATTGTAACTGATTTATTGCAACACACTTTGGATCTCCATTTTGTGAAGAAGTCTTTATTGATCCACTTAGAAACTGTGGACACCATCACTATGACTGTGGACACCGTCTCAGTGACTGTGGACACCGTCACTATGACTGTGGACACCGTCACAATAACTGTGGACACCGTCACAATAACTGTGGACACCGTCACTATGACTGTGGACAACGTACCTGTGTCTGTGGACACCGTCTCCCTGACTGTGGACACCGTCACCGTGACTGTGTACACCGTGACTGTGGACACCGTCACTATGACTGTGGACACCGTTAATATGACTGTGGACACCGTCACCGTGACTGTGGACACCGTCTCCGTGACTGTGGACATCGTCACTATGACTGTGGACACCGTTAATATGACTGTGGACACCGTCACCGTGACTGTGGACACCGTCTCCGTGACTGTGGACACCGTCACCGTGACTGTGGACACCGTCTCCGTGACTGTGGACACCGTCACTATGACTGTGGACACCGTCTCCGAAACTGTGGACACCGTCTCCGAAACTGTGGACACCGTCTCTGTGACTGTGGGCACCTTCTCCGTGACTGTGGACACCGTCACTATGACTGTGGACACCGTCCCCGTGACTGTGGACACCGTCACTACGACTGTTGACACCGTCAATATGACTGTGGACACCGTCTCTGTGTCTGTGGACACCGTCTCCGTGACTGCGGACACCGTCACTATGACTGTGGACACCGTCAATATGACTGGACACAGTCTCTGTGTCTGTGGACACCGTCACTATGACTGTGGACACCGTCTTCGTGACTGTGGACACCGTCACTATCACTGTGAACACCGTCACTATGACTGTGGACACCGTCACTATGACTGTGGACACCGTCACTATGACTGTGGACACCGTCTCCGTGACTGTGGACACCGTCTCCGTGACTGTGGACACCGTCTACGTGACTGTGGACACCGTCACTATGACTGTGGACACCGTCTCTGTGATTGTGGACACCGTCTCCGTGACTGTGGACACCGTCTCGGTGACTGTGGGCACCTTCTCTGTGACTGTGGACACCGTCACTGTCACTGTGGACACCGTCACTATAACTGTGGACACAGTCACTGTGGGCACCGTCTCTTTGACTGTGGACAACGTCTCTTTGACTGTGGACACCATCTCCGTGACAGTGAACACCGTCTCCGTGACTGTGGACACCGTCTCCGTGACTGTGGACACCGTTACTATGACTGTGGACAGTGTCTCCGTGACTGTGCACACCGTCTCTGTGTCTGTGGACACCGTCACTATGACTGTGGACACCGTCTCAGTGACTGTGGACACCGTCACAATGACTGTGGACACCGTCACAATAAATATGGACACCATCACTATGACTGTGGACACCGTCAATATGACTGTGGACACCGTCACCGTGACTGTGTACACCGTGACTGTAGACACCGTCACTATGATTGTGGACACCGTTAATATGACTGTGGACACCGTCACCGTGACTGTGGACACCGTCTCCGTGACTGTGGACATCGTCACTATGACTGTGGACACCGTTAATATGACTGTGGACACCGTCTCCGTGACTGTGGAAACCGTCTCCGTGACTGAGGACACCGTCACCGTGACTGTGGACACCGTCACCGTGACTGTGGACACCGTCTCCGTGACTGTGGACACCGTCACTATGACTGTGGACACCGTCTCCGAAACTGTGGACACCGTCTACGAAACTGTGGACACCGTCTCTGTGACTGTGGGCACCTTCTCCGTGACTGTGGACACCGTCACTATGACTGTGGACACCGTCCCTGTGACTGTGGACACCGTCACTACGACTGTTGACACCGTCAATATGACTGTGGACACCGTCTCTGTGACTGTGGACACCGTCTCTGTGACTGTGGACACCGTCTCCGTGACTGTGGACACCGTCTCCGTGACTGTGGACACCGTCTTCGTTACTGTGGACACCGTCACTATGACTGTGGACACCGTCTCCGTGACTGTGCACACCGTCTTCGTGACTGTGCACACCGTCTTCGTGACTGTGGACACCATCACCGTGACTGTGGACACCGTCTCCGTGACTGTGGACACCGTCACTATGACTGTGGACACCGTTAATGACTGTGGACACCGTCTCCGTGACTGTGGACACCGTCACTATGACTGTGGACACCGTCTCCGTGACTGTAGACACCGTCACTATGACTGTGGACACCTTCACCGTGGTTGTGGACACCGTCTCCGTGACTGTGGACACCGTCACCGTGGTTGTAGACACCGTCTCCGTGACTGTGGACACCGTCATTATGACTGTGGACACCGTCACTATGACTGTGGACACCGTCTCCGTGACTGTTGACACCGTCACCGTGACTGTTAACACCGTCTCTGTGACTGTGGACACCGTCATTATGACTGTGGACACCGTCACTATGACTGTGGACACCATCACTATGACTTTGGACACCATCTCTGTGACTGTGGACACCATCTCCGTGACTCTGGACACCGTCACTGTCACTGTGGACACCGTCACTATAACTGTGGACACAGTCACTGTGGGCACCGTCTCTTTGACTGTAGACAACGTCTCTTTGACTGTGGACACCATCTCCGTGACAGTGAACACCGTCTCCGTGACTGTGGACACCGTCTCCGTGACTGTGGACACCGTTACTCTGACTGTGGACAGTGTCTCCGTGACTGTGCACACCGTCTCTGTGTCTGTGGACACCGTCACTATGACTGTGGACACCGTCTCAGTGACTGTGGACACCGTCACAATGACTGTGGACACCGTCACAATAAATATGGACACCATCACTATGACTGTGGACACCGTCTCCGAGACTGTGGACACCGTCACTATGACTGTGGACACCGTCAATATGACTGTGGACACCGTCTCCGTGACTGTGGACACCGTCTCTGTGACTGTGGACACCGTCTCTGTGACTGTGGACACCCTCTCCGTGACTGTGGACACCGTCTCCGTGACTGTGGACACCGTCTTCGTTACTGTGGACACCGTCACTATGACTGTGGACACCGTCTCCGTGACTGTGCACACCGTCTTCGTGACTGTGCACACCGTCTTCGTGACTGTGGACACCATCACCGTGACTGTGGACACCGTCTCCGTGACTGTGGACACCATCACTATGACTGTGGACACCGTTAATGACTGTGGACACCGTCTCCGTGACTGTGGACACCGTCACTATGACTGTGGACACCGTCTCCGTGACTGTAGACACCGTCACTATGACTGTGGACACCTTCACCGTGGTTGTGGACACCGTCTCCGTGACTGTGGACACCGTCATTATGACTGTGGACACCGTCACTATGACTGTGGACACCGTCTCCGTGACTGTTGACACCGTCACCGTGACTGTTAACACCGTCTCTGTGACTGTGGACACCGTCATTATGACTGTGGACACCGTCACTATGACTGTGGACACCATCACTATGACTGTGGACACCATCTCTGTGACTGTGGACACCATCTCCGTGACTGTGGACACCGTCACTATGACTGTGGACACCGTCACTATGACTGTGGACACCGTCACTATGAATGTGTACACCGTCTCTGTGACTGTGGACACCGTCTTTGTGACTGTGGACACCGTCACTATGAATGTGGACACCGTCTCTGTGACTGTGGACACCGTCTTTGTGACTGTTGACACCGGCACTATGACTGTGGACACCGTCTCCAAGACTGTGGACACCGTCACTATGAATGTGGACACCGTCTCCATGACTATGGACACCGTCTCCGAAACTGTGGGCCCCGTCTCCGTGACTGTGGACACCGTCATTGTGACTGTGGACACCGTCTCCGTGACTGTGGACACCATCACTGTGACTGTAGACACCGTCTCCGTGACTGTGGGCACCGTCTCCGTGACTGTGGACACCGTCACTATGACTGTGGACACCGTCATTGTGACTGTGGACACCGTCACTATGACTGTGGACACCGTCTCCGTGACTGTGGACACCGTCTCAGAAACTGTGGGCCCCGTCTCCGTGACTGTGGACACCGTCATTGTGACTGTGGACACCGTCTCCGTGACTGTGGACACCATCACTGTGACTGTAGACACCGTCTCCGTGACTGTGGGCACCGTCTCCGTGACTGTGGACACCGTCACTATGACTGTGGACACCGTCATTGTGACTGTGGACACTGTCACTATGACTGTGGACACCGTCTCCGTGACTGTGGACACCGTCTCCGTGACTGTGGACACCGTCTCCGTGACTGTGGACACCGTCTCCGTGACTGTGGACACCGTCTCCGTGACTGTGGACACCGTCACTATGACTGTGGACACCGTCACTATGACTGTGAACACCATCTCCTTGACAGTGAACACCGTCTCCGTGACTGTGGACACCGTTACTATGACTGTGGACACCGTCTCCGTGACTGTGGACACCGTCTCCGTGACTGTGGACACCGTCTCCGTGACTGTGGACACCGTCTCTGTGATTGTGGACACCGTCTCCGTGACTGTGGACACCGTCACAATGACTTTTGACACCGTCTCCGTGACTGTAGACACCGTCTTTGTGACTGTTGACACCGTCACTATGACTGTGGACACCGTCTCCGTGACTGTGGACACCGTCACTACGACTGTTGACACCGTCTCCGTGACTGTGGACACCGTCACTATGACTGTGGACACCGTCACTATGACTGTGGACTCCATCTCAGTGACTGTGGACACCGTCACTATGAATGTGGACACCGTCACAATAACTGTGGATACCTCTTTGATACCTGGTTGATGGGGTTCTGGGAGTTCTTCTACTCCCCAAGCCCGGCCCGAGGCCAGGCTCGACTTGTGAGAGTTTGGTCCACTAGGCTGTTGCTTGGAGCGGCCCGCAGGCCCACATACCCACCACAGCCCGGTTGGTCCGGCACTCCTTGGAGGAATAAATCTAGTTTCCTCTTGAAAATGTCCACGGTTGTTCCGGCAATATTTCTTATGCTTGCTGGGAGGACGTTGAACAACCGCGGACCTCTGATGTTTATACAGTGTTCTCTGAATGTGCCTATGGCACCTCTGCTCTTCATTGGTTCTATTCTACATTTTCTTCCATGTCGTTCACTCCAGTACGTTGTTATTTTACTGTGTAGATTTGGTACTTGGCCCTCCAGTATCTTCCAGGTGTATATTATTTGATATCTCTCTCGTCTTCTTTCTAGTGAGTACATTTGGAGGGCTTTGAGACGATCCCAATAATTTAGGTGCTTTATTGCGTCTATGCGTGCCGTATATGTTCTCTGTATTCCCTCTATTTCAGCAATCTCTCCTGCTTTGAAGGGGGAAGTGAGTACTGAGCAGTACTCAAGACGGGACAACACAAGTGCCTTGAAGAGTACAACCATTGTGATGGGATCCCTGGATTTGAAAGTTCTCGTAATCCATCCTATCATTTTTCTGGCTGTCGCAATATTTGCTTGGTTATGCTCCTTAAACGTTAGGTCGTCCGACATTATTATTCCCAAATCCTTTACATGCTGTTTTCCTACTATGGGTACATTTGATTGTGTTTTGTACTCTGTACATATACCGTCACTATAGCTGTGGACACCGTCAATATGACTTTGGACACCGTCACCGTGACTGTGGACACCGTCTCCGTGATTGTGGACACCGTCACTATGACTGTGGACACCATCTCCTTGACAGTGAACACTGTCTCCGTGACTGTGGACACCGTTACTATGACTGTGGACACGGTCTCCGTGACTGTGGACACCGTCTCCGTGACTAAGGACACCGTCACTATGGCTGTGAACACCGTCACTATGACTGTGGACACCGTCAATATGACTTTGGACACCGTCTCGGTGACTGTGGACACCGTCTCGGTGACTGTGGACACCGTCACTATGACTGTGGACACCGTCTCCGTGACTGTGGACACCGTCACTATGACTGTAGACATCGTCACTATGACTGTGGACACCGTCTCCGTGACTGTAGACACCGTCACTATGAATGTGGACACCGTCTCCGTGACTGTGGAGACAGTTTCCATGAATGTGGACACCGTCTCTGTGACTGTGGACACCGTCAATCTGACTGTGGACAACGCCACTATGATTGTTAACACCGTCTCCGTGACTGTGGACACCGTCAATATGACTTTGGACACCGTCACCGTGACTGTGGACACCGTCTCCGTGATTGTGGACACCGTCACTATGACTGTGGACACCATCTCCTTGACAGTGAACACTGTCTCCGTGACTGTGGACACCGTTACTATGACTGTGGACACGGTCTCCGTGACTGTGGACACCGTCTCCGTGACTAAGGACACCGTCACTATGACTGTGAACACCGTCACTATGACTGTGGACACCGTCAATATGACTTTGGACACCGTCTCGGTGACTGTGGACACCGTCTCGGTGACTGTGGACACCGTCACTATGACTGTGGACACCGTCTCCGTGACTGTGGACACCGTCACTACGACTGTTGACACCGTCTCCGTGACTGTGGACACCGTCTCCGTGACTGTGGACACCGTCACTATGACTGTGGACACCATCACTATGACTGTGGACACCGTCACTATGACAGTGGACACCGTCACAATAACTGTGGACACCGTCACTATGACTGTGGACAACGTACCTGTGACTGTGGACACCGTCTCCGTGACTGTGGACACCGTCTCCGTGACTGTGGACACCGTCACCGTGACTGTGGACACCGTCTCCGTGACTGTGGACAACGTCACTATGACTGTGGACACCGTTAATATGACTGTGGACACCGTCTACCTGACTGTGGACACCGTCACTATGACTGTGGACACCGTCTCCGAGACTGTGGACACCGTCTCCGAGACTGTGGACACCGTCTCCGAGACTGTGGACACCGTCATTGTGGATGTGGACACCGTCATTGTGGATGTGGACACCGTCTCCGAGACTGTGGACACCGTCTCCCTGACTATGGACACCGTCTCCCTGACTGTGGACACCGTCTCCGTGACTGTGGACACCGACTCCGAGACTGTGCCCACCGTCTCCGTGACTGTGGACACCGTCATTGTGGATGTGGACACCGTCTCTGTGACTGTGGACACCGTCTCCGTGACTGTGGACACCGTCAATATGACTGTGGACACCGTCTCTGTGTCTGTGGACACCGTCTCTGTGACTGTGGACACTCTCCGTGACTGTGGACACCGTCACTATCACTGTGAACACCGTCACTATGACTGTGAACACCATCACTATGACTGTGAACACCGTCACTATGACTGTGGACACCGTCACAATGACTGTGGACACCGTCGATGTGACTGGACACCGTCTTCGTTACTGTGGACACCGTCACTATGACTGTGGACACCGTCTCCGTGACTTTGCACACCGTCTTCGTGACTGTGCACACCGTCTCCGTGACTGTAGACACCGTCTTTGTGACTGTTGACACCGTCACTATGACTGTGGACACCGTCTCCGTGACTGTGGACACCGTCACTACGACTGTTGACACCGTCTCCGTGACTGTGGACACCGTCACTATGACTGTGGACACCGTCACTATGACTGTGGACACCATCTCAGTGACTGTGGACACCGTCACTATGAATGTGGACACCGTCACAATAACTGTGGACACCGTCACTATAACTGTGGACACCGTCAATATGACTTTGGACACCGTCACCGTGACTGTGGACACCGTCTCCGTGATTGTGGACACCGTCACTATGACTGTGGACACCATCTCCTTGACAGTGAACACCGTCTCCGTGACTGTGGACACCGTTACTATGACTGTGGACACGGTCTCCGTGAATGTGGACACCGTCTCCGTGACTAAGGACACCGTCACTATGACTGTGGACACCGTCACTATGACTGTGGACACCGTCAATATGACTTTGGACACCGTCTCGGTGACTGTGGACAAAGTCTCGGTGACTGTGGACACCGTCACTATGACTGTGGACACCGTCTCCGTGACTGTGGACACCGTCACTATGACTGTAGACATCGTCACTATGACTGTGTACACCGTCTCCGTGACTGTGGACACCGTCACTATGAATGTGGACACCGTCTCCGTGACTGTGGAGACAGTTTCCATGAATGTGGACACGGTCTCTGTGACTGTGGACACCGTCAATCTGACTGTGGACAACGCCACTATGATTGTTAACAGCGTCTCCGTGACTGTGGACACCGTCTTTGTGACTGTGGACACCGTCTCCGTGACTGTGGACACCGTCACTACGAGTGTGGACACCGTCTCCGTGACTGTGGACACCGTCACTATGACTGTAGACATCGTCACTATGACTGTGGACACCGTCTCCGTGACTGTGGACACCGTCACTATGAATGTGGACACCGTCTCCGTGACTGTGGACACCGTCACTATGACTGTGGACACCGTCACTATGACTGTGGACACCGTCTCCGTTACTGTGGACACCATCTCCTTGACAGTGAACACCGTCTCCGTGACTGTGGACACGGTTACTATGACTGTGGACACCGTCTCCGTGACTGTGGACACCGTCTCCGTGACTGTGGACACCGTCTTTGTGACTGTTGACACCGTCACTATGACTGTGGACACCGTCTCAGTGACTGTGGACACCGTCACTACGACTGTTGACATAGTCTCCGTGACTGTGGACACCGTCACTATGACTGTGGACACCGTCACTATGACTGTGGACATCGTCACAATAACTGTGGACACCGTCACTATAACTGTGGACACCGTCAATATGACTTTGGACACCGTCACCGTGACTGTGGACACCGTCTCCGTGATTGTGGACACCGTCACTATGACTGTGGACACCGTCAATATGGCTGTGGACACGGTCTTTGTGACTGTGGACACCGTCTCCGTGACTAAGGACACCGTCACGATGACTGTGGACACCGTCACTATGACTGTGGACACCGTCAATATGACTTTGGACACCGTCTCGGTGACTGTGGACACCTTCACCGTGGTTGTGGACACCGTCTCCGTGACTGTGGACACCGTCACCGTGGTTGTGGACACCGTCTCCGTGACTGTGGACACCGTCATTATGACTGTGGACACCGTCACTATGACTGTGGACACCGTCTCCGTGACTGTTGACACCGTCACCGTGACTGTTAACACCGTCTCTGTGACTGTGGACACCGTCATTATGACTGTGGACACCGTCACTATGACTGTGGACACCATCACTATGACTCTGGACACCATCTCTGTGACTGTGGACACCATCTCCGTGACTGTGGACACCGTCACTGTCACTGTGGACACCGTCACTATAACTGTGGACACAGTCACTGTGGGCACCGTCTCTTTGACTGTGGACAACGTCTCTTTGACTGTGGACACCATCTCCGTGACAGTGAAAACCGTCTCCGTGACTATGGACACCGTCTCCGTGACTGTGGACACCGTCTCCGTGACTGTGGACACCGTCACTATGACTGTGGACACCATCTCCTTGACAGTGAACACCGTCTCCGTGACTGTGGACACCGTTACTATGACTGTGGACACCGTCTCCGTGACTGTGGACACCGTCTCCGTGACTGTGGACACCGTCTCCGTGACTGTGGATACCGTCTCTGTGATTGTGGACACCGTCTCCGTGACTGTGGACACTGTCACAATGACTGTTGACACCGTCTCCGTGACTGTAGACACCGTCTTTGTGACTGTTGACACCGTCACTATGACTGTGGACACAGTCTCCGTGACTGTGGACACGGTCACTACGACTGTTGACACCGTCTCCGTGACTGTGGACACCGTCACTATGACTGTGGACACCGTCACTATGACTGTGGACTCCATCTCAGTGACTGTGGACACCGTCACTATGAATGTGGACACCGTCACAATAACTGTGGATACCGTCACTATAGCTGTGGACACCGTCAATATGACTTTGGACACCATCTCCTTGACAGTGAACACCGTCTCCGTGACTGTGGACACCGTTATTATGACTGTGGACACGGTCTCCGTGACTGTGGACACCGTCTCCGTGACTAAGGACACCGTCACTATGACTGTGGACACCGTCACTATGACTGTGGACACCGTCAATATGACTTTGGACACCATCTCCTTGACAGTGAACACCGTCTCCGTGACTGTGGACACCGTTATTATGACTGTGGACACGGTCTCCGTGACTGTGGACACCGTCTCCGTGACTAAGGACACCGTCACTATGACTGTGGACACCGTCACTATGACTGTGGACACCGTCAATATGACTTTGGACACCGTCTCGGTGACTTTGGACACCGTCTCGGTGACTTTGGACACCGTCTCGGTGACTGTGGACACCGTCACTATGACTGTGGACACCGTCTCCGTGACTGTGGACACCGTCACTATGACTGTAGACATCGTCACTATGACTGTGGACACCGTCTCCGTGACTGTGGACACCGTCACTATGAATGTGGACACCGTCTCCGTGACTGTGGAGACAGTTTCCATGAATGTGGACACCGTCTCTGTGACTGTGGACACCGTCAATCTGACTGTGGACAACGCCTCTATGATTGTTAACACCGTCTCCGTGACTGTGGACACCGTCTTTGTGACTGTGGACACCGTCTCCGTGACTGTGGACACCGCCTTCGTGACTGTGGACACCGTCACTATGACTGTGGACACCGTCTCCGTGACTGTGGACACCGTCACTACGACTGTTGACACCGTCTCCGTGACTGTGGACACCGTCACTATGACTGTGGACACCATCACTATGACTGTGGACACCGTCACTATGACAGTGGACACCGTCACAATAACTGTGGACACCGTCACTATGACTGTGGACAACGTACCTGTGACTGTGGACACCGTCTCCGTGACTGTGGACACCGTCACCGTGACTGTAGACACCGTCTCCGTGACTGTGGACAACGTCACTATGACTGTGGACACCGTTAATATGACTGTGGACACCGTCTACCTGACTGTGGACACCGTCACTATGACTGTGGACACCGTCACTATGACTGTGGACACCGTCTCCGTGACTGTGGACACCGTCTCCGAGACTGTGGACACCGTCTCCGAGACTGTGGACACCGTCATTGTGGATGTGGACACCGTCTCCGAGACTGTGAACACGGTCTCCGTGACTGTGGACACCGTCATTGTGGATGTGGACACCGTCTCCGTGACTGTGGACACCGACTCCGAGACTGTGGCCACCGTCTCCGTGACTGTGGACACCGTCATTGTGGATGTGGACACCGTCTCTGTGACTGTGGACACCGTCTCCGTGACTGTGGACACCGTCAATATGACTGTGGACACCGTCTCTGTGTCTGTGGACACCGTCTCTGTGACTGTGGACACTGTCTCCGTGACTGTGGACACCGTCACTATCACTGTGAACACCGTCACTATGACTGTGAACACCATCACTATGACTGTGAACACTGTCACTATGACTGTGGACACCGTCACAATGACTGTGGACACCGTCGCCGTGACTGTGGATACCGTCTTCGTTACTGTGGACACCGTCACTATGACTGTGGACACCGTCTCCGTGACTGTGCACACCGTCTTCGTGACTGTGCACACCGTCTCTGTGACTGTAGACACCGTCTTTGTTGTTGTTGACACCGTCACTATGACTGTGGACACCGTCTCCGTGACTGTAGACACCGTCACTATAACTGTGGACACCATCACCGTGGTTGTGGACACCGTCTCCGTGACTGTGGACACCGTCACCGTGGTTGTGGACACCGTCTCCGTGACTGTGGACACCGTCATTAAGACTGTGGACACCGTCACTATGACTGTGGACACCGTCTCCGTGACTGTTGACACCGTCACTGTGACTGTTAACACCGTCTCTGTGACTGTGGACACCGTCATTATGACTGTGGACACCGTCACTATGACTGTGGAGACCATCACTATGACTCTGGACACCATCTCTGTGACTGTGCACACCATCTCCGTGACTGTGGACACCGTCACTATGACTGTGGACACCGTCACTATGACTGTGGACACCGTCACTATGAATGTGTACACCGTCTCTGTGACTGTGGACACCGTCTTTGTGACTGTTGACACCGTCACTATGACTGTGGACACCGTCTCCGAGACTGTGGACACCGTCACTATGAATGTGGACACCGTCTCCGTGACTATGGACACCGTCTCTGAAACTGTGGGCCCCGTCTCCGTGACTGTGGACTCCGTCATTGTGACTGTGGACACCGTCTCCGTGACTGTGGACACCATCACTGTGACTGTAGACATCGTCTCCGTGACTGTGGGCACCGTCTCCGTGACTGTGGACACCGTCACTATGACTGTGGACACCGTCATTGTGACTGTGGACACCGTCACTATGACTGTGGACACCGTCTCCGTGACTGTGGACACCGTCTCAGAAACTGTGGGCCCCGTCTCCGTGACTGTGGACACCGTCATTGTGACTGTGGACACCGTCTCCGTGACTGTGGACACCATCACTGTGACTGTAGACACCGTCTCCGTGACTGTGGGCACCGTCTCCGTGACTGTGGACACCGTCACTATGACTGTGGACACCGTCATTGTGACTGTGGACACTGTCACTATGACTGTGGACACCGTCTCCGTGACTGTGGACACCGTCTCCGTGACTGTGGACACCGTCTCCGTGACTGTGGACACCGTCTCCGTGACTGTGGACACCGTCTCCGTGACTGTGGACACCGTCTCCGTGACTGTGGACACCGTCTCCGTGACTGTGGACACCGTCACTATGACTGTGGACACCATCTCCTTGACAGTGAACACCGTCTCCGTGACTGTGGACACCGTTACTATGACTGTGGACACCGTCTCCGTGACTGTGGACACCGTCTCCGTGACAGTGGACACCGTCTCCGTGACTGTGGACACCGTCTCTGTGATTGTGGACACCGTCTCCGTGACTGTGGACACTGTCACAATGACTGTTGACACCGTCTCCGTGACTGTAGACACCGTCTTTGTGACTGTTGACACCGTCACTATGACTGTGGACACCGTCTCCGAGACTGTGGACACCGTCACTATGAATGTGGACACCGTCTCCGTGACTATGGACACCGTCTCTGAAACTGTGGGCCCCGTCTCCGTGACTGTGGACTCCGTCATTGTGACTGTGGACACCGTCTCCGTGACTGTGGACACCATCACTGTGACTGTAGACATCGTCTCCGTGACTGTGGGCACCGTCTCCGTGACTGTGGACACCGTCACTATGACTGTGGACACCGTCATTGTGACTGTGGACACCGTCACTATGACTGTGGACACCGTCTCCGTGACTGTGGACACCGTCTCAGAAACTGTGGGCCCCGTCTCCGTGACTGTGGACACCGTCATTGTGACTGTGGACACCGTCTCCGTGACTGTGGACACCATCACTGTGACTGTAGACACCGTCTCCGTGACTGTGGGCACCGTCTCCGTGACTGTGGACACCGTCACTATGACTGTGGACACCGTCATTGTGACTGTGGACACTGTCACTATGACTGTGGACACCGTCTCCGTGACTGTGGACACCGTCTCCGTGACTGTGGACACCGTCTCCGTGACTGTGGACACCGTCTCCGTGACTGTGGACACCGTCTCCGTGACTGTGGACACCGTCTCCGTGACTGTGGACACCGTCTCCGTGACTGTGGACACCGTCACTATGACTGTGGACACCATCTCCTTGACAGTGAACACCGTCTCCGTGACTGTGGACACCGTTACTATGACTGTGGACACCGTCTCCGTGACTGTGGACACCGTCTCCGTGACAGTGGACACCGTCTCCGTGACTGTGGACACCGTCTCTGTGATTGTGGACACCGTCTCCGTGACTGTGGACACTGTCACAATGACTGTTGACACCGTCTCCGTGACTGTAGACACCGTCTTTGTGACTGTTGACACCGTCACTATGACTGTGGACACCGTCTCCGTGACTGTGGACACCGTCACTACGACTGTTGACACCGTCTCCGTGACTGTGGACACCGTCACTATGACTGTGAACACCGTCACTATGACTGTGAACACCATCACTATGACTGTGAACACCGTCACTATGACTGTGGACACCGTCACAATGACTGTGGACACCGTCTCCCTGACTGTGGACACCGTCACTATGACTGTGGACACCGTCACTATGACTGTGGACACCGTCTCCGTGACTGTGGACACCGTCTCCGAGACTGTGGACACCGTCTCCGAGACTGTGGACACCGTCATTGTGGATGTGGACACCGTCTCCGAGACTGTGGACACCGTCCCGTGACTGTGGACACCATCATTGTGGATGTGGACACCGTCTCCGTGACTGTGGACACCGACTCCGAGACTGTGGACACCGTCTCCGTGACTGTGGACACCGTCATTGTGGATGTGGACACCGTCTTTGTGACTGTGGACACCGTCTCCGTGACTGTGGACACCGTCAATATGACTGTGGACACCGTCTCTGTGGACACCGTCTCTGTGACTGTGGACACTGTCTCCGTGACTGTGGAGACCGTCACTATCACTGTGAACACCGTCACTATGACTGTGAACACCATCACTATGACTGTGAACACCGTCACTATGACTGTGGACACCGTCACAATGACTGTGGACACCGTCTCCGTGACTGTGGACACCGTCTTCGTTACTGTGGACACCGTCACTATGACTGTGGACACCGTCTCCGTGACTGTGCACACCGTCTTCGTGACTGTGCACACCGTCTTCGTGACTGTGGACACCATCACCGTGACTGTGGACACCGTTTCCGTGACTGTGGACACCGTCACTATGACTGTGGACACCGTCTACGTGACTGTGGACACCGTCACTATGACTGTGGACACCGTTAATGACTGTGGACACCGTCTCCGTGACTGTGGACACCGTCACTATGACTGTGGACACCGTCTCCGTGACTGTAGACACCGTCACTATGACTGTGGACACCGTCACTGTGGTTGTGGACACCGTCTCCGTGACTGTGGACACCGTCATTATGACTGTGGACACCGTCACTATGACTGTGAACACCGTCACAATGACTGTGGACACCGTCTCCGTGACTGTTGACACCGTCACCGTGACTGTGGACACCGTCACCGTGGTTGAGGACACCGTCTCTGTGACTGTGGACACCGTCATTATGACTGTGGACACCGTCACTATGACTGTGGACACCATCACTATGACTCTGGACACCATCTCCGTGACTGTGGACACCGTCACTATGACTGTGGACACCGTCACTATGAATGTGTACACCGTCTCTGTGACTGTGGACACCGTCTTTGTGACTGTTGACACCGTCACCATGACTGTGGACACCGTCTCCGAGACTGTGGACACCGTCACTATGAATGTGGACACCGTCTCCGTGACTGTGGACACCATCACTGTGACTGTAGACACCGTCTCCGTGACTGTGGGCACCGTCTCCGTGACTGTGGACACCGTCACTATGACTGTGGACACCGTCATTGTGACTGTGGACACCGTCACTATGACTGTGGACACCGTCATTGTGACTGTGGACACCGTCACTATGACTGTGGACACCGTCTCCGTGACTGTGGACACAGTCTCCGAAACTGTGGGCCCCGTCTCCGTGATTGTGGACACCGTCATTGTGACTGTGGACACCGTCTCTGTGACTGTGGGCACCGTCTCCGTGACTGTGGACACCGTCACTATGACTGTGGACACCGTCTTCGTGACTGTGGACACCGTCATTGTGACTGTGGACACCGTCACTATGACTGTGGACACCGTCTCCGTGACTGTGGACACCATCTCCGTGACTGTGGACACCGTCTCCGTGACTGTGGACACCGTCTCCGTGACTGTGGACACCGTCTCCGTGACTGTGGACACCGTCACTATGACTGTGGACACCGTCACTATGACTGTGGACACCATC
Source organism: Procambarus clarkii (assembly GCF_040958095.1). Lineage (NCBI taxonomy): Eukaryota > Metazoa > Arthropoda > Malacostraca > Decapoda > Cambaridae > Procambarus > Procambarus clarkii. The sequence goes on along the minus strand of NC_091222.1, from coordinate 20,229,180 downwards.
TCCTTGACAGTGAACACCGTCTCCGTGACTGTGGACACCGTTACTATGACTGTGGACACCGTCTCTGTGACTGTGGACACCGTCTCCGTGACTGTGGACACCGTCTCCGTGACTGTGGACACCGTCTCTGTGATTGTGGACACCGTCTCTGTGACTGTGGACACCGTCACTATGACTGTTGACACCGTCTCCGTGACTGTGGACACCGTCTTTGTGACTGTTGACACCGTCACTATGACTGTGGACACCGTCTCCGTGACTGTGGACACCGTCACTACGACTGTTGACACCGTCTCCGTGACTGTGGACACCGTCACTATGACTGTGGACACCGTCACTATGACTGTGGACACCATCTCAGTGACTGTGGACACCGTCACTATGAATGAGGACACCGTCACAATAACTGTGGACACCGTCACTATAACTGTGGACACCGTCAATATGACTTTGGACACCGTCACTGTGACTATGGACACCGTCTCCGTGATTGTGGACACCGTCACTATGACTGTGGACACCGTCAATATGGCTGTGGACACGGTCTCCGTGACTGTGGACACCGTCTCCGTGACTAAGGACACCGTCACTATGACTGTGGACACCGTCACTATGACTGTGGACACCGTTAATATGACTTTGGACACCGTCTCGGTGACTGTGGACACCGTCTCGGTGACTGTGGACACCGTCTCCGAAACTGTGGACACCGTCTCCGAAACTGTGGACACCGTCATTGTGACTGTGGACACCGTGTTAGTGACTGTGGACACCGTCTCGGTGACTGTGGACACCGTCTCGGTGACTGTGGGCACCTTCTCCGTGACTGTGGACACCGTCACTATGACTGTGGACACCGTCACTATGACTGTGGACACCGTCTCCGCGACTGTGGACACCGTCACTATGACTGTAGACATCGTCACTATGACTGTGGACACCGTCTCCGTGACTGTGGACACCATCTCCTTGACAGTGAACACCGTCTCCGTGACTGTGGACACCGTCTCCGAAACTGTGGGCCCCGTCTCCGTGACTGTGGACACCGTCAATGTGACTGTGGACACCGTCTCCGTGACTGTGGGAACCGTCTCCGTGACTGTGGGCACCGTCTCCGTGACTGTGGGCACCGTCTCCGTGACTGTGGACACCGTCACTATGACTGTGGACACCGTCATTGTGACTGTGGACACCGTCACTATGACTGTGGACACCGTCCCCGTGACTGTGGACACCGTCTCCGTGACTGTGGACACCGTCTCCGTGACTGTGGACACCGTCATTGTGACTGTGGACACCGTCTCCGTGACTGTGGACACCATCACTGTGACTGTAGACACCGTCTCCGTGACTGTGGGCACCGTCTCCGTGACTGTGGACACCGTCACTATGACTGTGGACACCGTCATTGTGACTGTGGACACCGTCACTATGACTGTGGACACCGTCACTATGACTGTGGACACCATCTCCGTGACTGTAGACACCGTCTCCGTGACTGTGGACACCGTCTCCGTGACTGTGGACACCGTCTCCGTGACTGTGGACACCGTCACTATGACTGTGGACACCGTCACTATGACTGTGGACACCGTCTCCGTGACTGTGGACACCATCTCCTTGACAGTGAACACCGTCTCCGTGACTGTGGACACCGTTACTATGACTGTGGACACCGTCTCCGTGACTGTGGACACCGTCTCTGTGACTGTGGACACCGTCTTTGTGACTGTTGACACCGTCACTATGACTGTGGACACCGTCTCCGTGACTGTGGACACCGTCACTACGACTGTTGACACCGTCTCCGTGACTGTGGACACCGTCACTATGACTGTGGACACCGTCACTATGACTGTGGACATCGTCACAATAACTGTGGACACCGTCACTATAACTGTGGACACCGTCAATATGACTTTGGACACCGTCACCGTGACTGTGGACACCGTCTCCGTGATTGTGGACACCGTCACTATGACTGTGGACACCGTCAATATGGCTGTGGACACGGTCTCCGTGACTGTGGACACCGTCTCCGTGACTAAGGACTCCGTCACTATGACTGTGGACACCGTCACTATGACTGTGGACACCGTCAATATGACTTTATACACCGTCTCGGTGACTGTGGACACCGTCTCCGAAACTGTGGACACCGTCTCCGAAACTGTGGACACCGTCATAGTGATGGTGTCCACAGTTGTCCACAGATGGTCTCTGTAACTGTGGACACCGTCTCCGTGACTGTGGACACCGTCATTGTGACTGTGGACACCGTCTCAGTGACTGTGGACACCGTCTCGGTGACTGTGGACACCGTCTCGGTGACTGTGGGCACCTTCTCCGTGACTGTGGACACCGTCACTATGACTGTGGACACCGTCACTATGACTGTGGACACCGTCTCCGTGACTGTGGACACCGTCACTATGACTGTAGACATCGTCACTATGATTGTGGACACCGTCTCCGTGACTGTGGACACCGTCACCATGAATGTGGACACCGTCTCCGTGACTGTGGACACCGTCAATCTGACTGTGGACAACGCCACTATGATTGTTAACACCGTCTCCGTGACTGTGGACACCGTCTTTGTGACTGTGGACACCGTCTCCGTGACTGTGGAAACCGCCTTCGTGACTGTGGACACCGTCACTATGACTGTGGACACCGTCTCTGTGACTGTGGACACCGTCACTATGACTGTTGACACCATCTCCGTGACTGTGGACACCATCACTATGACTGTTGACACCGTCTCCGTGACCGTGGACACCATCACTATGACTGTGGACACCATCACTATGACTGTGGACACCGCCTTCGTGACTGTGGACACCGTCACTATGACTGTGGACACCGTCTCCGTGACTGTGGACACCGTCACTACGACTGTTGACACCGTCTCCGTGACTGTGGACACCATCACTATGACTGTGGACACCGTCACTATGGCAGTGGACACCGTCACAATAACTGTGGACACCGTCACTATGACTGTGGACAACGTACCTGTGACTGTGGACACCGTCTCCGTGACTGTGGACACCGTCACCGTGACTGTGGACACCGTCTCCGTGACTGTCGACAACGTCACTATGACTGTGGACACCGTTAATATGACTGTGGACACCGTTAATATGACTGTGGACACCGTTAATATGACTGTGGACACCGTCTCTCTGACTGTGGACACCGTCACTATGACTGTGGACACCGCCACTATGACTGTGGACACCGTCTTTCGTGACTGTGGACACCGTCTCCGAGACTGTGGACACCGTCTCTGTGACTGTGGACACCGTCTCCGTGACTGTGGACACCGTCATTGTGGATGTGGACACCGTCTCCGTGACTGTGGACACCGACTCCGAGACTGTGGACACCGTCTCCGTGACTGTGGACACCGTCATTGTGGATGTGGACACCGTCTCTGTGAGTGTGGACACCGTCTCCGTGACTGTGGGCACCGTCACTATGACTGTGGACACCGTCTCCGTGACTGTGGACACCGTCACTATGACTGTAGACATCGTCAATATGACTGTGGACACCGTCTCTGTGTCTGTGGACACCGTCTCTGTGACTGTGGACACTGTCTCCTTGACTGTGGACACCGTCACTATCACTGTGAACACCGCTACTATCACTGTGGACACCGTCACTATGACTGTGAACACCATCACTATGACTGTGAACACCGTCACAATAACTGTGGACACCGTCACTATAACTGTGGACACCGTCAATATGACTTTGGACACCGTCTCCGTGATTGTGGACACCGTCGCTATGACTGTGGACACCGTCAATATGGCTGTGGACACGGTCTCCGTGACTGTGGACACCGTCACCGTGACTGTGGACACCGTCTCCGTGATTGTGGACACCGTCACTATGATTGTGGACACCGTCAATATGGCTGTGGACACGGTCTCCGTGACTGTGGACACCGTCTCCGTGACTAAGGACTCCGTCACTATGACTGTGGACACCGTCACTATGACTGTGGACACCGTCAATATGACTTTATACACCGTCTCGGTGACTGTGGACACCGTCTCGGTGACTGTGGACACCGTCTCCGAAACTGTGGACACCGTCTCCGAAACTGTGGACACCGTCATAGTGATGGTGTCCACAGTTGTCCACAGATGGTCTCTGTAACTGTGGACACCGTCTCCGTGACTGTGGACACCGTCATTGTGACTGTGGACACCGTCTCAGTGACTGTGGACACCGTCTCGGTGACTGTGGACACCGTCTCGGTGACTGTGGGCACCTTCTCCGTGACTGTGGACACCGTCACTATGACTGTGGACACCGTCACTATGACTGTGGACACCGTCTCCGTGACTGTGGACACCGTCACTATGACTGTAGACATCGTCACTATGATTGTGGACACCGTCTCCGTGACTGTGGACACCGTCACCATGAATGTGGACACCGTCTCCGTGACTGTGGACACCGTCAATCTGACTGTGGACAACGCCACTATGATTGTTAACACCGTCTCCGTGACTGTGGACACCGTCTTTGTGACTGTGGACACCGTCTCCGTGACTGTGGAAACCGCCTTCGTGACTGTGGACACCGTCACTATGACTGTGGACACCGTCTCTGTGACTGTGGACACCGTCACTATGACTGTTGACACCATCTCCGTGACTGTGGACACCATCACTATGACTGTTGACACCGTCTCCGTGACCGTGGACACCATCACTATGACTGTGGACACCATCACTATGACTGTGGACACCGCCTTCGTGACTGTGGACACCGTCACTATGACTGTGGACACCGTCTCCGTGACTGTGGACACCGTCACTACGACTGTTGACACCGTCTCCGTGACTGTGGACACCATCACTATGACTGTGGACACCGTCACTATGGCAGTGGACACCGTCACAATAACTGTGGACACCGTCACTATGACTGTGGACAACGTACCTGTGACTGTGGACACCGTCTCCGTGACTGTGGACACCGTCACCGTGACTGTGGACACCGTCTCCGTGACTGTCGACAACGTCACTATGACTGTGGACACCGTTAATATGACTGTGGACACCGTTAATATGACTGTGGACACCGTTAATATGACTGTGGACACCGTCTCTCTGACTGTGGACACCGTCACTATGACTGTGGACACCGCCACCATGACTGTGGACACCGTCTCCGTGACTGTGGACACCGTCTCCGAGACTGTGGACACCGTCTCTGTGACTGTGGACACCGTCTCCGTGACTGTGGACACCGTCATTGTGGATGTGGACACCGTCTCCGTGACTGTGGACACCGACTCCGAGACTGTGGACACCGTCTCCGTGACTGTGGACACCGTCATTGTGGATGTGGACACCGTCTCTGTGAGTGTGGACACCGTCTCCGTGACTGTGGGCACCGTCACTATGACTGTGGACACCGTCTCCGTGACTGTGGACACCGTCACTATGACTGTAGACATCGTCAATATGACTGTGGACACCGTCTCTGTGTCTGTGGACACCGTCTCTGTGACTGTGGACACTGTCACTATCACTGTGAACACCGCTACTATCACTGTGGACACCGTCACTATGACTGTGAACACCATCACTATGACTGTGAACACCGTCACAATAACTGTGGACACCGTCACTATAACTGTGGACACCGTCAATATGACTTTGGACACCGTCTCCGTGATTGTGGACACCGTCGCTATGACTGTGGACACCGTCAATATGGCTGTGGACACGGTCTCCGTGACTGTGGACACCGTCTCCGTGACTAAGGACACCGTCACTATGACTGTGGACACCGTCACTATGACTGTGGACACCGTCAATATGACTTTGGACACCGTCTCGGTGTCTGTGGACACCGTCTCGGTGACTGTGGACACCGTCTCCGAAACTGTGGACACCGTCTCCGAAACTGTGGACACTGTCTCCGTAACTGTGGACACCGTCTCCGTGAATGTGGACACCGTCATTGTGACTGTGGACACCGTCTTAGTGACTGTGTTTACCGTCTCGGTGACTGTGGACACCGTCTCCGTGACTGTGGACACCGTCTCTGTGACTGTGGACACCGTCAATCTGACTGTGGACACCGTCTCCGTGACTGTGGACACCGCCTCGGTGACTGTGGGCACCTTCTCCGTGACTGTGGACACCGTCACTATGACTGTGGACACCGTCACTATGACTGTGGACACCGTCTCCGTGACTGTGGACACCGTCACTATGACTGTAGACATCGTCACTATGACTGTGGACACCGTCTCCGTGACTGTGGACACCGTCACTATGACTGTGGACACCGTCTCCGTGACTGTGGACACCATCTCCTTGACAGTGAACACCGTCTCCGTGACTGTGGACACCGTTACTATGACTGTGGACACCGTCTCCGTGACTGTGGACACCGTCTCCGTGACTGTGGACACCGTCTTTGTGACTGTTGACACCGTCACTATGACTGTGGACACCGTCTCCGTGACTGTGGACACCGTCACTACGACTGTTGACACCGTCTCCGTGACTGTGGACACCGTCACTATGACTGTGGACACCGTCACTATGACTGTGGACACCATCTCAGTGACTGTGGACACCGTCACTATGAATGTTGACATCGTCAAAATAACTGTGGACACCGTCACTATAACTGTGGACACCGTCAATATGACTTTGGACACCGTCACCGTGACTGTGGACACCGTCTCCGTGATTGTGGACACCGTCACTATGACTGTGGACACCGTCAATATGGCTGTGGACACGGTCTCCGTGACTGTGGACACCGTCTCGGTGACTAAGGACACCGTCACTATGACTGGACACCGTCACTATGACTGTGGACACCGTCAAAATGACTTTGGACACTGTCTCGGTGACTGTGGACACCGTCTCGGTGACTGTGGACACCGTCTGCGAAACTGTGGACATCGTCTCCGAAACTGTGGACACCGTCTCCGAAACTGTGGACACTGTCTCCGTAACTGTGGACACCGTCTCCGTGACTGTGGACACCGTCATTGTGACTGTGGACACCGTCTTAGTGACTGTGGACACCGTCTCGGTGACTGTGGACACCGTCTCGGTGACTGTGGGCACCTTCTCCGTGACTGTGGACACCGTCACTATGACTGTGGACACCGTCACTATGACTGTGGACACCGTCTCCGTGACTGTGGACACCGTCACTATGACAGTTGACATCGTCACTATGATTGTGGACACCGTCTCCGTGACTGTGGACACCGTCACTATGAATGTGGACACCGTCTCCGTGACTGTGGACACCGTCAATCTGACTGTGGACAACGCCACTATGATTGTTAACACCGTCTCCGTGACTGTGGACACCGTCACTATGACTGTAGACATCGTCACTATGATTGTGGACACCGTCTCCGTGACTGTGGACACCGTCACCATGAATGTGGACACCGTCTCCGTGACTGTGGACACCATCTCCTTGACAGTGAACACCGTCTCCGTGACTGTGGACACCGTTACTATGACTGTGGACACCGTCTCCGTGACTGTGGACACCGTCTCCGTGACTGTGGACACCGTCATTGTGGATGTGGACACCGTCTCCGTGACTGTGGACACCGACTCCGAGACTGTGGACACCGTCTCCGTGACTGTGGACACCGTCATTGTGGATGTGGACACCGTCTCTGTGAGTGTGGACACCGTCTCCGTGACTGTGGGCACCGTCACTATGACTGTGGACACCGTCTCCGTGACTGTGGACACCGTCACTATGACTGTAGACATCGTCAATATGACTGTGGACACCGTCTCTGTGTCTGTGGACACCGTCTCTGTGACTGTGGACACTGTCTCCTTGACTGTGGACACCGTCACTATCACTGTGAACACCGCTACTATCACTGTGGACACCGTCACTATGACTGTGAACACCATCACAATGACTGTGAACACCGTCACAATAACTGTGGACACCATCACTATAACTGTGGACACCGTCAATATGACTTTGGACACCGTCTCCGTGATTGTGGACACCGTCGCTATGACTGTGGACACCGTCAATATGGCTGTGAACACGGTCTCCGTGACTGTGGACACCGTCTCCGTGACTAAGGACACCGTCACTATGACTGTGGACACCGTCACTATGAATGTGGACACCGTCAATATGACTTTGGACACCGTCTCGGTGTCTGTGGACACCGTCTCGGTGACTGTGGACACCGTCTCCGAAACTGTGGACACCGTCTCCGAAACTGTGGACACTGTCTCCGTAACTGTGGACACCGTCTCCGTGAATGTGGACACCGTCATTGTGACTGTGGACACCGTCTTAGTGACTGTGTTTACCGTCTCGGTGACTGTGGACACCGTCTCCGTGACTGTGGACACCGTCTCTGTGACTGTGGACACTGTCTCTGTGACTGTGGACACTGTCTCCGTGACTGTGGACACCGCCTCGGTGACTGTGGGCACCTTCTCCGTGACTGTGGACACCGTCACTATGACTGTGGACACCGTCACTATGACTGTGGATACCGTCTCCGTGACTGTGGACACCGTCACTATGACTGTAGACATCGTCACTATGACTGTGGACACCGTCTCCGTGACTGTGGACACCATCTCCTTGACAGTGAACACCGTCTCCGTGACTGTGGACACCGTTACTATGACTGTGGACACCGTCTCCGTGACTGTGGACACCGTCTCCGTGACTGTGGACACCGTCTTTGTGACTGTTGACACCGTAACTATGACTGTGGACACCGTCTCTGTGACTGTGGACACCGTCACTACGACTGTTGACACCGTCTCCGTGACTGTGGACACCGTCACTATGACTGTGGACACCGTCACTATGACTGTGGACACCATCTCAGTGACTGTGGACACCGTCACTATGAATGTTGACATCGTCACAATAACTGTGGACACCGTCACTATAACTGTGGACACCGTCAATATGACTTTGGACACCGTCACCGTGACTGTGGACACCGTCTCCGTGATTGTGGACACCGTCACTATGACTGTGGACACCGTCAATATGGCTGTGGACACGGTCTCCGTGACTGTGGACACCGTCTCGGTGACTAAGGACACCGTCACTATGACTGGACACCGTCACTATGACTGTGGACACCGTCAAAATGACTTTGGACACCGTCTCGGTGACTGTGGACACCGTCTCGGTGACTGTGGACACCGTCTGCGAAGCTGTGGACACCGTCTCCGAAACTGTGGACACCGTCTCCGAAACTGTGGACACTGTCTCCGTAACTGTGGACACCGTCTCCGTGACTGTGGACACCGTCATTGTGACTGTGGACACCGTCTTAGTGACTGTGGACACCGTCTCGGTGACTGTGGACACCGTCTCGGTGACTGTGGGCACCTTCTCCGTGACTGTGGACACCGTCACTATGACTGTGGACACCGTCACTATGACTGTGGACACCGTCTCCGTGACTGTGGACACCGTCACTATGACAGTTGACATCGTCACTATGATTGTGGACACCGTCTCCGTGACTGTGGACACCGTCACTATGAATGTGGACACCGTCTCCGTGACTGTGGACACCGTCAATCTGACTGTGGACAACGCCACTATGATTGTTAACACCGTCTCCGTGACTGTGGACACCGTCTTTGTGACTGTGGACACCGTCTCCGTGACTGTGGACACCGCCTTCGTGACTGTGGACACCGTCACTATGACTGTGGACGCCGTCTCCGTGACTGTGGACACCGTCACTACGACTGTTGACACCGTCTCCGTGACTGTGGACACCATCACTATGACTGTGGACACCGTCACTATGACAGTGGACACCGTCACAATAACTGTGGACACCGTCACTATGACTGTGGATCGACAACGTACCTGTGACTGTGGACACCGTCTCCGCGACTGTGGACACCGTCTCCGTGACTGTGGACACCGTCTCCGTGACTGTGGACAACGTCACTATGATTGTGGACACCGTTAATATGACTGTGGACACCGTTAATATGACTGTGGACACCGTCTCCCTGACTGTGGACACCGTCACTATGACTGTGGACACCGTCACTATGACTGTGGACACCGTCTCCGTGACTGTGGACACCGTCTCCGAGACTGTGGACACCGTCTCTGTGACTGTGGACACCGTCTCCGTGACTGTGGACACCGTCATTGTGGATGTGGACACCGTCTCCGTGACTGTGGACACCGACTCCGAGACTGTGGACACCGTCTCCGTGACTGTGGACACCGTCATTGTGGACGTGGACACCGTCTCCGTGACTGTGGACACCGTCACTATGACTGTGGACACCGTCTCTGTGTCTGTGGACACCGTCTCTGTGACTGTGGACACTGTCTCCGTGACTGTGGACACCGTCACTATCACTGTGAACACCGCCACTATCACTGTGGACACCGTCACTATGACTGTGAACACCATCACTATGACTGTGAACACCGTCACAATAACTGTGGACACCGTCACTATAACTGTGGACACCGTCAATATGACTTTGGACACCGTCTCGGTGACTGTGGACACCGTCTCCGAAACTGTGGACACCGTCTCCGAAACTGTGGACACCGTCTCCGAAACTGTGGACACTGTCTCCGTAACTGTGGACACCGTCTCCGTGAATGTGGAGACCGTCATTGTGAGTGTGGACACCGTCTTAGTGACTGTGTTTACCGTCTCGGTGACTGTGGACACCGTCTCCGTGACTGTGAGTAGAGGGGTGTAAGACGCACAGACGAATTTTTGTTTCTGGGAGAAATTCGTGTCTGTGGCACAGGGTTTTCAGGTAAATTTAGAAATTCGTCTGTGTGGCTTATGATTTTTCAGGGGAATTTGGGCAGTCACAGATTTGGAGGTAAGGATTTCTTTGTGTGAAAAAATAATTTCCGAGACTTTAGAAGTTTGTTAAAAGTTCTTATGATGAAAATAAGTAGGAAAATCTTAATGAAAAGTTTTAGAAAAAATCGTGTTTGTGTCACAGCATTTCCAGGTAAACTCTATGGACGACCTTTGCCCGTTTTCAATCACACATTTTCAAAGAGCATTTTCAGAGAATATTGTCTTAGACGTTTTGTTAAGGAAAACGTACAACTTAGCCATAACATTTAGTTTTATATCCATTTACGGCTATTTCACCTGTAAAGACCAAAATTGAACAGAGCCCAGTTTTAAGCTCATATTTCAACAGAGTCCAGTTTATACCTAAAAATGAACAGAGTCTACTTTGAGAGCAAAATTCGTCAGAGACAGTTTTAGCTCATATTTCATCAGAGTCCTGTAATCTGCGAAAATTTGACAGAGTCCATTTTATACCCAATTTTCGTCAGAGTCTACTTTGTGAGCAAAATTAGTCAGAGACAGTATTTAGCTCATATTTCATCAGAGTCCAATTATCAACAGAAATTCGCCAGAGTCTACTTTGAGATCAAAATTAGTCAGAGACAGTTTTAGCTCATATTTCATCAGAGACCATTTTATACCTAAAAATGAACAGAGTCCACTTTGTGAGCAAAATTAGTCAGAGACAGTTTTAAGCTCATATTTCATCAGAGTCCAGTTTATGCTCAAATTCGCCAGAGTCTACTTTATTAGCAAAATTCATCAGAGTCCAGTTCTTGATCGAAATTCATCAGAGTCCAGTTTTCTAGCAAAATTCGCCAGAGTCTACTTTATGCCAAAATATTCAGAGTCCAGTTCATTATCGAAATTAATCAGAGTCCAATTAAAGACCCAAATTTGACAGAGACCACATTTTCGCTACTAGCAGTCCAATCCCCCTGAAATTTTAAACAGACGTACTTCAAAGTTAGTAAATAAGATCAAGTCAGTTACTGAGCTCCAGCTCTTGTCCCCCACCCTCTTCCACCCTCAAGTCCTTGTAAATAAACCATCAATTTCCCCGAAATTTTTACCCTCTGTATTTCAGACATAGTAAATATGAAGTAACAAATATAAAACTCTAGCTCTTGTCCTCTGTCCAAGTTCACTCATGTAAATTCATTACTATCAGTCCAAATCCCCCATAGATTTAAACACCCAACTACATTTTCAGACATAGTAAATAAAAACCAGTTCAGTTATCAAGTTTCAACTCTTGTGCCCCAGCTTAGTTCATTTGTACAAGTTCTTTATTTTCCAACTAAATCACCCTGAGATTTAAAATCACCTTATTTTCTAACGTAGTAAAATTAATCTGGCCATTAGCCAAGTTTCCATTTCCTCAGCCTTAGATCATCAGACATAAATATATTCAATCAAGTCCGTCTCCAGCTTAACTCTTACCCTTTCCCTCCCTTACCTTCTCATCCCCAACTTATCCAAACCTTCAATAATCGTACTGTATTTGCATATTTTCTCTATATTCACTGTGTTCTTCGTATTCTCATCCGTGTTCACTCCATGTTCTTCAAATGTTCACAGTCCCATTCAGTTCATATTTTCACAAGTATCTCCATTTTTTTATGTAATCTTTCTCTTAGTCTCATTATATTCTCTACAAATTCTAGTCATATTTTCTATGTTTTCATATTCATCACATGTTCTCTTTACAACTTTTATACTCAATATTCATGCTAACTTCCATATTTTGTGTTCTTTGTCAATATTCATGTTCCTCTACAAGTTCATGTTCCTCACAAGATCACTTCGTTTTTCACCTTCACTTACATGTTTTCTACATTCTTTTGTCATATTCTCCATGTTCTTCACAAGTCCATTGTTCATTCTTTGTAATCCCTATTCTCCTTATCATGTTTTCATGTTCTCTGTAAGTTCATATTCCCAACATGTTCACTGTATTCATCAACTTTTCTTACATGTGTTCTTTGCCATGTTCCCCATATGTTCTCTGGGTTTTTCCCCTTACATGTTATTTAACGTTCCTTAACTAAAAAAATCTTTCGCCAATCAACTAAAAACATAGTCACTTTCGTCATTTCTCAACTAAACCTATTATCCAGTCAACTAAAAATAGTCAGAAATAGCCTCGTTCAACACTGTTCTTAACTAAAACAACCTTTCTCTTAGCTGAAAATTGTCAAAGGAAACTTCTTTCAGCACTTTCTTAACAACCGCTATGTTTCATCAAGAAAAAATTGTCAAAGGAAACTTTCCAAAACTGTTCATAACTAGCTTTTATCTTTCGCCAATCAACTGAAACATAGTCACTTTCCTCATTTCTCAACTAAACTTATTATCCAGTCAACTAAAAATTGTCAAAGGAATCTTTCCAACACTGTTCATAACTAAACTTATTCCCTAGTCATCAGAAAATAACCGTGTTTTTCATGTTTCATTGTCATTTCATAACTAAAATTATCCATCAATCAACAGAAAAAGCCACGTTCATCATGTTTTTGTCTTTTTGCTTAACTAAAATTATGTTTTGTCAAGTAAGAAAAAATAACCAAAGATATCTATCATCGTCGTTCTTAACTTCCATTTATACTTTGTGGAGCACTAAAAATAGTCAAATGTAACTTTTTCAACACTTTCGTAACTAAAATTATATGTCGCTAAGTAAGAAAAATAGTCAAATGTAACTTTTTCAGCACTTTCGTAAAAAAAAATTATATGTCGTCAAGTACGAAAAATAGTCAAAGGTGCTCTCCATGACACCAAAGTTACTCTTCGAGAAATCAAAGACACTCTTCAATACATCAAGGACTTACTCAAAGATACCAAAGTTACACTCTAAGACATCCTTCGAGACATCAAAGACATCCTTTAAGACTTCAAGGGCACTCTTCGAGATATCAAAAGACACTCTCAAACACTCAAAATTTACTCGCATCCTCAAAGTTATTCTCAGAGTCATCAAAAAGTTAATCTCAGTCATCAAAATGCTATTCTCTAAGTAGCCTTTCGTTCATCAGAGAAACTTTCTAAGACATCTTCGTTCATTAAAGTTAATCTCAGAGGCATAAAAGTTATTCTCGGAGCTATCAAAATTAATCTCTAAAACAACAAAAGTTAATCTCTGTCATCAAAGTTGATCTGCAAGATATCTTCGAGACGTCAAAGTTACTTTTCATTACATCAAAGACGCATTCAAATACTACCCATGTTCTCAGAAGTCATTCTCTAAGACATAAAAGTTATTCTCTATGTCATCAAAAAGTTATTCTCTGAGCTAACAAAATACTACTCATGTTCTCAAAGACATTCTCCAATTCGTCAATGTTGTTTCAAAGACATCAAAGTTAATCTCAGAGTTGTCCAAAGACATTCTCAAAGTCATCTAAAGTTATTCTCTAAGACATCAAAGTTATTCTAAGAGTTATCAAAAGTTATTCGCAGTCATGTTATGTTATTCTCTAACTCACTTCCATTCATCAAAGACATTCTCTAAGCCCTCAAAGTTATTCTCTAAGACAACAAAGTCATTCCCAGTCATCAAAAAGTTATTCTTCGAAACATAAAATTTGCTCTGTAAGATATCTTCGTTCATCAAACTTATTCTCAGAGATATCTAAGTTATTCTCAGAACAATCAAAAGTTATTCTAAGACAACAAAAGTTATTCTCAGAGCTACCCAAAGCTATTCTCAGAGTCACCTTCGTTCGTCAGAGAAACTTTCAAAACATCTTTGTTCATCAAACTTGTTTTCAAAGTCATCAAAAGTTAATCTAAGACATCTTCTTTCATCAAAGTTATTTTCAGAGACATCTAAAGTTATTCTCAGAGCTATCAAACTTGTTCTCAGAGTCATCAAATGTTATTCTCGAAGTCATCAAAGATATTTTCAGAGACATCTAAAGTTAATTTCTATGTTATAAAAGTTATTCTCAGAGACATCTAAAGTTAATCTTGGTCATCAAACTTGTTTTCAAAGTCATCAAAAGTTAATCTAAGACATCTTCTTTCATCAAAGTTATTTTCAGAGACATCTAAAGTTATTCTCAGAGTCATCAAAGTGATCTCTAATTCACCTTTGTTCTCCCAAAGTTGTTCTCTAAGACACCTTCGTTCATCAAAGAAACTCTCCTTCTTCCATCATGTTATTCTTTAAGACATCTTCAGTCATAAAATTTCTCTCCAAAATGTAACTAGTTCAGCTTTTCATACCAAACCTGCATTTCTGTTAAAACATATTTTCTTAGTTGCTTTACCCTAAAACTGTTCTCTGAACTACACTGTTCAAACCTACGTAACCTATCCTCTCCACCCAATGTTACTTAGTTAACGTAACGTTCCTAAACCTATCTTTACCTATCCTAACATAACTTACCTTACCTTACCTACCTTTCCTAACTTAACCTGCTTAACCTATCTTACCTATCTTACCTAACTTTACCTATGTTACCTTACCTTACCTACCTTTCCTAACTTAACCTATCTTACCTATCTTACCTAACTTTACCTATCTTACCTAACTTTACCTATGTTACCTTACCTTACCTACCTTTCCTAACTTAACCTATCTTACCTAACTTTACCTATCTTACCTATCTTACCTAACTTTACCTATGTTACCTTACCTTACCTACCTTTCCTAACTTAACCTGCTTAACCTATCTTACCTAACTTTACCTATCTTACCTAACTTAACTTTCATAACCTAACTTTACCTATCCTAACATAACTTACCTTACCTTCCCTATCTTACCTAACTTTACCTATCCTAACATAACTTACCTTACCTATCATACCTAACTTTACCTATCCTAACTTAACTTACCTAACTTATTCTGCTTAACCTAACTTACCTACATTACCTAACTTACCCTGCTTAACCTAACTTATTTAACTTATCTTACCTATCCTAACCTAACTTGCTTTACCTAACTTAATCTTACATTCCCAAACTGATGTATCCTAACTTATCTAGTCAAACCAGACATGATCTAACTTACATAAGTATTCCTTCTTGTCTTTTGTGTTTCGTCAATCATTGTCTCATATTCATTTACTCATTTCATTAGTTAATTTCTCAAATGGTCACTTATGCATTTCAAGTGCTATTTGTTAGAGATTGGATATTTAAGCATTTCAAAGAATTTTTGTTATATATGGGCATTTACTCATTTCAAGGGATAATTTCTCAAATGGACGTTTTTGCATTTCAAGTGTTATTTGTTTAAGATTGGGTATTTAACCATTTCAAAGGATTTTTGTTATATATGGGAACTTACTCGTTTCAAGGGCTAATTTCTCAAATGGTAATTTTTGCAGATCAAGGGTTATTTGTTAAAGTTCATCAAGTTGCCCATAAGTTGTATTTATTATGTTTGTTATCATATGTTCTTATTCCCCAACCCCTTAACCTAACCTCTTGTAATCTTAGTGTATTTAGTAGGTTCTATCTTATGTTCTTATTCCCCAACCCTTTAACCTAACCTTTCAGATGTAGTTTGTTGAATATATTATCCTTTTCCTAACCTTTCAGATGTAGTTTGTTGAATATATTATCCTTTTCCTAACCTTTTTGTATATTTTTACCCAAACCGTCTTTCCTTCTTTACTTTGATTCTCCTACTCCTTCTAACCCTCTTTTTCTATCTCTCTCCCTTATTCTCTCTCTTCCTCATTTGCTCAAATGCTCTCTTGTTTCTCAAATTCAAGTCTTATTGCTCCCATTCTCACACCCTCATTCTCATTTACTTAGTTTTTCTTTTTCTCAATTCAAGTCTTAGTGCTCCCATGCCCACACTCTCTCTCATTCTCTCTTCTTTGGTCCCATTTTCTTCCGCCCCCTCTCTCCTACTCCTTGCTCTTCTTTCATGCTCTCACTCCCTTGAGCTCTTGTTTCTCAATTTCAAGTCTTAGTAGATCTGGTTCTTTACTATTGTAATTTTTATTATTACTAAGATAAAGAATGAACTTATATGTGAAAACAAAGTAAAGAAGGAAAGAAGATTAAGTGGGATGGTGGGTTTGGGTAAAATATACAAAAAGGAGAAACAAAACTACATCTGAAAGGTTAGGAAAAGGATAATATATTCAACAAACTACATCTGAAAGGTTAGGTTAAAGGGTTGGGGAATAAGAACATAAGATAGAACCTACTAAATACACTAAGATTACAAGAGGTTAGGTTAAGGGGTTGGGGAATAAGAACATAAGATAGAACCTACTAAATACACTAAGATTACAAGAGGTTAGGTTAAGGGGTTGGGGAATAAGAACATATGATAACAAACATAATAAATACAACTTATGGGCAACTTGATGAACTTTAACAAATAACCCTTGATCTGCAAAAATGACCATTTGAGAAATTAGCCCTTGAAACGAGTAAGTTCCCATATATAACAAAAATCCTTTGAAATGGTTAAATACCCAATCTTAAACAAATAACACTTGAAATGCAAAAACGTCCATTTGAGAAATTATCCCTTGAAATGAGTAAATGCCCATATATAACAAAAATTCTTTGAAATGCTTAAATATCCAATCTTAAACAAATAACACTTGAAATGCAAAACGTCCATTTGAGAAATTATCCCTTGAAATGAGTAAATGCCCATATATAACAAAAATTCTTTGAAATGCTTAAATATCCAATCTCTAACAAATAGCACTTGAAATGCATAAGTGACCATTTGAGAAATTAACTAATGCAATGAGTAAATGAATATGAGACAATGATTGACGAAACACAAAGACAAGAAGGAATACTTATGTAAGTTAGATCATGTCTGGTTTGACTAGATAAGTTAGGATACATCAGTTTGGGAATGTAAGATTAAGTTAGGTAAAGCAAGTTAGGTTAGGATAGGTAAGATAAGTTAAATAAGTTAGGTTAAGCAGGGTAAGTTAGGTAATGCAGGTAAGTTAGGTTAAGCAGAATAAGTTAGGTAAGTTAAGTTAGGATAGGTAAAGTTAGGTATGATAGGTAAGGTAAGTTATGTTAGGATAGGTAAAGTTAGGTAAGATAGGGAAGGTAAGGTAAGTTATGTTAGGATAGGTAAAGTTAGGTTATGACAGTTAAGTTAGGTAAGATAGGTAAAGTTAGGTAAGATAGGTTAAGCAGGTTAAGTTAGGAAAGGTAGGTAAGGTAAGGTAACATAGGTAAAGTTAGGTAAGATAGGTAAGATAGGTAAAGTTAGGTAAGATAGGTAAGATAGGTAAAGTTAGGTAAGATAGGTAAGATAGGTTAAGTTAGGAAAGGTAGGTAAGGTAAGGTAACATAGGTAAAGTTAGGTAAGATAGGTAAGATAGGTTAAGCAGGTTAAGTTAGGAAAGGTAGGTAAGGTAAGGTAAGTTATGTTAGGATAGGTAAAGATAGGTTTAGGAACGTTACGTTAACTAAGTAACATTGGGTGGAGAGGATAGGTTACGTAGGTTTGAACAGTGTAGTTCAGAGAACAGTTTTAGGGTAAAGCAACTAAGAAAATATGTTTTAACAGAAATGCAGGTTTGGTATGAAAAGCTGAACTAGTTACATTTTGGAGAGAAATTTTATGACTGAAGATGTCTTAAAGAATAACATGATGGAAGAAGGAGAGTTTCTTTGATGAACGAAGGTGTCTTAGAGAACAACTTTGGGAGAACAAAGGTGAATTAGAGATCACTTTGATGACTCTGAGAATAACTTTAGATGTCTCTGAAAATAACTTTGATGAAAGAAGATGTCTTAGATTAACTTTTGATGACTTTGAAAACAAGTTTGATGACCAAGATTAACTTTAGATGTCTCTGAGAATAACTTTTATAACATAGAAATTAACTTTAGATGTCTCTGAAAATATCTTTGATGACTTCGAGAATAACATTTGATGACTCTGAGAACAAGTTTGATAGCTCTGAGAATAACTTTAGATGTCTCTGAAAATAACTTTGATGAAAGAAGATGTCTTAGATTAACTTTTGATGACTTTGAAAACAAGTTTGATGAACAAAGATGTTTTGAAAGTTTCTCTGACGAACGAAGGTGACTCTGAGAATAGCTTTGGGTAGCTCTGAGAATAACTTTTGTTGTCTTAGAATAACTTTTGATTGTTCTGAGAATAACTTAGATATCTCTGAGAATAAGTTTGATGAACGAAGATATCTTACAGAGCAAATTTTATGTTTCGAAGAATAACTTTTTGATGACTGGGAATGACTTTGTTGTCTTAGAGAATAACTTTGAGGGCTTAGAGAATGTCTTTGATGAATGGAAGTGAGTTAGAGAATAACATGACATGACTGCGAATAACTTTTGATAACTCTTAGAATAACTTTGATGTCTTAGAGAATAACTTTAGATGACTTTGAGAATGTCTTTGGACAACTCTGAGATTAACTTTGATGTCTTTGAAACAACATTGACGAATTGGAGAATGTCTTTGAGAACATGAGTAGTATTTTGTTAGCTCAAAGAATAACTTTTTGATGACATAGAGAATAACTTTTATGTCTTAGAGAATGACTTCTGAGAACATGGGTAGTATTTGAATGCGTCTTTGATGTAATGAAAAGTAACTTTGACGTCTCGAAGATATCTTGCAGATCAACTTTGATGACAGAGATTAACTTTTGTTGTTTTAGAGATTAATTTTGATAGCTCCGAGAATAACTTTTATGCCTCTGAGATTAACTTTAATGAACGAAGATGTCTTAGAAAGTTTCTCTGATGA
Source organism: Procambarus clarkii (assembly GCF_040958095.1). Lineage (NCBI taxonomy): Eukaryota > Metazoa > Arthropoda > Malacostraca > Decapoda > Cambaridae > Procambarus > Procambarus clarkii. The sequence continues at coordinate 20,209,578 of NC_091222.1, read as the reverse complement.
ACGAAAGGCTACTTAGAGAATAGCATTTTGATGACTGAGATTAACTTTTTGATGACTCTGAGAATAACTTTGAGGATGCGAGTAAATTTTGAGTGTTTGAGAGTGTCTTTTGATATCTCGAAGAGTGCCCTTGAAGTCTTAAAGGATGTCTTTGATGTCTCGAAGGATGTCTTAGAGTGTAACTTTGGTATCTTTGAGTAAGTCCTTGATGTATTGAAGAGTGTCTTTGATTTCTCGAAGAGTAACTTTGGTGTCACGGAGAGCACCTTTGACTATTTTTCGTACTTGACGACATATAATTTTTTTTACGAAAGTGCTGAAAAAGTTACATTTGACTATTTTTCTTACTTAGCGACATATAATTTTAGTTACGAAAGTGTTGAAAAAGTTACATTTGACTATTTTTAGTGCTCCACAAAGTATAAATGGAAGTTAAGAACGACGATGATAGATATCTTTGGTTATTTTTTCTTACTTGACAAAACATAATTTTAGTTAAGCAAAAAGACAAAAACATGATGAACGTGGCTTTTTCTGTTGATTGATGGATAATTTTAGTTATGAAATGACAATGAAACATGAAGAACACGGTTATTTTCTGATGACTAGGGAATAAGTTTAGTTATGAACAGTGTTGGAAAGATTCCTTTGACAATTTTTAGTTGACTGGATAATAAGTTTAGTTGAGAAATGAGGAAAGTGACTATGTTTCAGCTGATTGGCGAAAGATAAAAGCTAGTTATGAACAGTTTTTGAAAGTTTCCTTTGACAATTTTTTCTTGATGAAACATAGCGGTTGTTAAGAAAGTGCTGAAAGAAGTTTCCTTTGACAATTTTCAGCTAAGAGAAAGGTTGTTTTAGTTAAGAACAGTGTTGAACGAGGCTATTTCTGACTATTTTTAGTTGACTGGATAATAGGTTTAGTTGAGAAATGACGAAAGTGACTATGTTTTTAGTTGATTGGCGAAAGATTTTTTTAGTTAAGGAACGTTAAATAACATGTAAGGGGAAAAACCCAGAGAACATATGGGGAACATGGCAAAGAACACATGTAAGAAAAGTTGATGAATACAGTGAACATGTTGGGAATATGAACTTACAGAGAACATGAAAACATGATAAGGAGAATAGGGATTACAAAGAATGAACAATGGACTTGTGAAGAACATGGAGAATATGACAAAAGAATGTAGAAAACATGTAAGTGAAGGTGAAAAACGAAGTGATCTTGTGAGGAACATGAACTTGTAGAGGAACATGAATATTGACAAAGAACACAAAATATGGAAGTTAGCATGAATATTGAGTATAAAAGTTGTAAAGAGAACATGTGATGAATATGAAAACATAGAAAATATGACTAGAATTTGTAGAGAATATAATGAGACTAAGAGAAAGATTACATAAAAAAATGGAGATACTTGTGAAAATATGAACTGAATGGGACTGTGAACATTTGAAGAACATGGAGTGAACACGGATGAGAATACGAAGAACACAGTGAATATAGAGAAAATATGCAAATACAGTACGATTATTGAAGGTTTGGATAAGTTGGGGATGAGAAGGTAAGGGAGGGAAAGGGTAAGAGTTAAGCTGGAGACGGACTTGATTGAATATATTTATGTCTGATGATCTAAGGCTGAGGAAATGGAAACTTGGCTAATGGCCAGATTAATTTTACTACGTTAGAAAATAAGGTGATTTTAAATCTCAGGGTGATTTAGTTGGAAAATAAAGAACTTGTACAAATGAACTAAGCTGGGGCACAAGAGTTGAAACTTGATAACTGAACTGGTTTTTATTTACTATGTCTGAAAATGTAGTTGGGTGTTTAAATCTATGGGGGATTTGGACTGATAGTAATAAATTTACATGAGTGAACTTGGACAGAGGACAAGAGCTAGAGTTTTATATTTGTTACTTCATATTTACTATGTCTGAAATACAGAGGGTAAAAATTTCGGGGAAATTGATGGTTTATTTACAAGGACTTGAGGGTGGAAGAGGGTGGGGGACAAGAGCTGGAGCTCAGTAACTGACTTGATCTTATTTACTAACTTTGAAGTACGTCTGTTTAAAATTTCAGGGGGATTGGACTGCTAGTAGCGAAAATGTGGTCTCTGTCAAATTTGGGTCTTTAATTGGACTCTGATTAATTTCGATAATGAACTGGACTCTGAATATTTTGGCATAAAGTAGACTCTGGCGAATTTTGCTAGAAAACTGGACTCTGATGAATTTCGATCAAGAACTGGACTCTGATGAATTTTGCTAATAAAGTAGACTCTGGCGAATTTGAGCATAAACTGGACTCTGATGAAATATGAGCTTAAAACTGTCTCTGACTAATTTTGCTCACAAAGTGGACTCTGTTCATTTTTAGGTATAAAATGGTCTCTGATGAAATATGAGCTAAAACTGTCTCTGACTAATTTTGATCTCAAAGTAGACTCTGGCGAATTTCTGTTGATAATTGGACTCTGATGAAATATGAGCTAAATACTGTCTCTGACTAATTTTGCTCACAGAGTAGACTCTGACGAAAATTGGGTATAAAATGGACTCTGTCAAATTTTCGCAGATTACAGGACTCTGATGAAATATGAGCTAAAACTGTCTCTGACGAATTTTGCTCTCAAAGTAGACTCTGTTCATTTTTAGGTATAAACTGGACTCTGTTGAAATATGAGCTTAAAACTGGGCTCTGTTCAATTTTGGTCTTTACAGGTGAAATAGCCGTAAATGGATATAAAACTAAATGTTATGGCTAAGTTGTACGTTTTCCTTAACAAAACGTCTAAGACAATATTCTCTGAAAATGCTCTTTGAAAATGTGTGATTGAAAACAGGCAAAGGTCGTCCATAGAGTTTACCTGGAAATGCTGTGACACAAACACGATTTTTTCTAAAACTTTTCATTAAGATTTTCCTACTTATTTTCATCATAAGAACTTTTAACAAATTTCTAAAGTCTCGGAAATTATTTTTTCACACAAAGAAATCCTTACCTCCAAATCTGTGACTGCCCAAATTCCCCTGAAAAATCATAAGCCACACAGACGAATTTCTAAATTTACCTGAAAACCCTGTGCCACAGACACGAATTTTCGATGTTGAAAACAGGCATAATATGTCCGTAGAGTTCACCTGGAAATGCTGTGACACAAACACGATTTTTTCTAAAACTTTTCTTTAAGATTTTCCTACTTATTTTCATCATAAGAACTTTTAACAAACTTCTAAAGTCTCGGAAATTATTTTTTCACACAAAGAAATCCTTACCTCCAAATCTGTGACTGCCCAAATTCCCCTGAAAAATCATAAGCCACACAGACGAATTTCTAAATTTACCTGAGAACCCTGTGCCACAGACACGAATTTCTCCCAGAAACAAAAATTCGTCTGTGCGTCTTACACCCCTCTACTACTGTGGACACCGTCTCTGTGACTGTGGACACTGTCTCCGTGACTGTGGACACCGTCTCGGTGACTGTGGACACTGTCTCCGTGACTGTGGACACCGTCTCGGTGACTGTGGGCACCTTCTCCGTGACTGTGGACACCGTCTCCGTGACTGTGGACAACGTCACTATGAATGTGGACACCGTCTCCGTGACTGTGGACACCGTCTCTGTGGACACTGTCTCCGTGACTGTGGACACCGTCACTATCACTGTGAACACCGCTACTATCACTGTCGACACCGTCACTATGACTGTGAATACCATCACTATGACTGTGAACACCGTCACTATGACTGTGGACACCGTCACAATGACTGTGGACACCGTCGCCGTGACTGTGGACACCGTCACCGTGACTGTGGACACCGACACTATGACTGTGGACACCGTCTCCGTGGCTATGGACACCGTCTCCGTGCCTGTGGACACCGTCTCCGTGGCTGTGGACACCGTCTCCGTGCCTGTGGACACCGTCTCCGTGACTGTGGACACCGTCACTGTGACTATGGACACCGTCACTATGACTGTGGACACCGTCACTATGACTGTGGTATTATAGTCTGTGGGTTGGTTGGTGTTGTCGTCGTTGATCCTTCTCTATGGACAACCCAACCCACAACTCGGTAGAGTGCTTATACCTCACTAGGAGATAACCCTTGGCGCTCCTGGCTCTTGGAGAGGGGCTCAACGTCACACGTTTAGGGGATGCGGCTCCAACACTCAACCTCGTTGTCACGTGCACACACCCACTCGAGCCGCTGTGACTCCCCACTCTCTCCTTAGGTGATATGATCTCAATCCCCTATGACTTACTAGTATTACCTCCTACCCTGTCCACAGCAGTGGTTCTTGGTTCTTTCTCTCTCTCTCTCCTTCTTTACTACCTCCTGGGAAGCCTCACTAGGACAAGGGCAAACACCGGCAAATTGGAATACATTTACTGGACAGAGCACATACACAATACATACACACATATAATAATAATGAATCCTATACTCTATACTATTACAATCAGGTTGCTCTCCAACACAACCAGAACTCTACTATCAGCTTATCAAGTGGTATCCTATCTCCTGGTTCACCACCTGATACTATCAACCTCCTCAAGTTGATCAAGTCTACATACACTGTTGCACCATCAGCAAGAGAATATATATATGTATCTATAAATGTGTACAAAGAAAATCAGCATATGAATGCAATAACATATATCAATATAAATATTCATTGATACACAACAATGATCAATCGATCACCCTATCAGCCCTAGAACACATACATCTGTAGGTAATCAAGCCTACGACTGCAACTCTAAACTTCAGAATAAATCACTCCTTGACATAAGAATGCAAACAACCACTCACCTCTCACTGCGTCTTGCACACTAATGACAACCAAACACTATCAACTCCCTACAAGTAATCCACCAGAACTTCCCTTCCACCTCTGGAAGTTCACTACCCTGATATCTTCAGGTTCTTCCGGGCTTCACTACCAGGATCCTCTGCAGCTCCTTCAGGCTGCTATCATGAAGTTTCCTTGAGCAACTACGGTGCTTCACCCTTCTGCTAGGTTCCTCCACAGCTCCCTTGGCTGCTACACCATGAAGTTTCCTCGAGCAACTATGGTGCTTCTCCACCTCTACAGAAGCACTTGACACTCCTCTTCACTGCTTCTCACAGCTCGAGGTCCTCTGCTTCACTACCTTGGAGTCTCATCAATTACTTCATCTATGCTGGCTTCGAAGTTCTCAGCAACTTCTTCCCCCAAAGACAAACCTGCAACCCATCGACACTCCAATAAAATTGTTTCCCTTTAACACATAACACAAATAATCACACAATATGTTTGCCTCAAACCTCTATCTGTCCTCTACATACAGTGAGAGTGGACTCCCCCGTTTTGGGCGGGTCCATACTCCACCTCGCCCGGCGGCGGTCCTCACTCGCTGGGAGGATCTTCCTCCGTCAGGAGCCGGGCTCCCTCAGTCGTCTGTCAGAGCTCAGAGGGGACGGACGTCGCTCCGTGTTCCTCCCTCTTCACTCTCCTATTTCAGGCTTTCTGCCTTATTAAAACATGTCTAACTTATAAATAAACATTGCTACTATCAGGCACACGACCAACTACAAGCAATCACTATGAACTGGCGTATATCATGCTTACCACAGATCGTCTGGTCGAGGGCGCTTCTCCCTCTGACGGCGTCTGGTCACGGCGCTTCCACCGCCCACAATAATGCCTCTTGGCGATTTAATATCTGCTCGTCGACCAGGACTTGAGACCACAACGTTCCCAGCTCGATTCCACAGGTGGTACGTCTGCACACTTCTCTTCTCTTCGAGATATATCACTAGGGGTTCCCTTCTGACGGGAGCTCGAACGGAGCGCGGCTTTCCCCTGCGATGTCTGGCACTCAAGTGAGGTCAAAGCCCCTCCAGAAGCGAGCCTCACGCCTCCAGCAAAATGTCCACATCTCCTAGCCAGTCATTTATCTGTTTTCTTCTTCATTGCCCATAATCTTAAATTGTTATACATATCCAACCAGCCATTTTACATATGGGTTATCACCTCAATATCTGCTAGACGTTCTAGTTAGGTCAGGCTTGATGAATAACTCTCAAGGAGGGAGACTCGTTTCTCCTGTAGGCTGAGATCATAACATGTGGACACCGTCTCCGTGACTGTGCACACCGTCTTCGTGACTGTGGACACCGTCTCCGAGACTGTGTACACTGTCTCCGTGACTGTGGACACCGTCTCCGTGACTGTGGACACCGTCTCCGTGACTGTGTCCGTTTGGACACCGTCTTCGTAACTGTGGACACCGTCACTGTGACTATGTACACTGACTCCGTGACTGTGGACATCGTCTCTGTGACTGTGGACACCATCACCGTGACTGTGGACACTGTCTCCGTGACTGTGGACACCGTCAATATGACTGTGGACACCGTCTCCGTGACTGTAGACACCGTCACTGTGGTTGTGGACACCGTCTCCGTGACTGTGGAAACCGTCTCCGTGACTGTGGACACCGTCACTATGACTGTGGACACCGTCAATATGACTGTGGACACCGTCTCCGTGACTGTAGACACCGTCACTATGACTGTGGACACCGTCACTGTGGTTGTGGACACCGTCTCCGTGACTGTGGAAACCGTCTCCGTGACTGTGGACACCGTCACTATGACTGTGGACACTGGTAATGACTGTGGACACCATCAACGTGACTGTGGTCACCGTCTCCGTGACTGTGGACACCGTCTCTGTGACTGTGGACACCGTCATTATGACTGTGGACACCGTCACTATGACTGTGGACACCGTCACTATGACTGTGGACACCGTCACTATGACTGTGGATACCATACCTATGACTGTGGACACAGTCTCCGTGACTGTGGACACCGTCGCTATGAATGTGTACACCGTCTCTGTAACTGTGGACACCGTCTCCGTGACTGTGGACACCATCACTATGACTGTGGACACCATCACTATGAATGTGGACACCGACTCCGTGACTGTGGACACCGTCACTTTGACTGTGGGCAATGTACCTGTGACCGTGGACACCGTCACCGTGACTGGGGACACCGTCACTATAACTGTGGACACCGTCTCCGTGACTGTCGACACCATCTTCGAGACGGTGGGACACCGTCACTATGACTGTGGACACCGTCTCCGTGACTGTGGGCACCGTCTTCGTGACTGTGGACAACGTCTCCGTGACTGTGAACACCGTCACTATGACTGTGGACATCGTCTCCGTGACTGTGCACACCGTCTTCGTGACTGTGGACACCGTCTTCGTGACTGTGGACACCGTCTCCGTGACTGTGGACACCGTCTCCGTAAATGTGGACACCGTCAATGTGACTGTGTCCGTGTGGACACCGTCTTCGTAACTGTGGACACCGTCACTGTGACTATGTACACTGACTCCGTGACTGCGGACATCGTCTCCGTGATTGTGGACACCGTCTCCATGACTGTGGGCACCGTCTCCGTGACTGTGGACACCGTCTCCGTGACTGTGAACACCGTCACTATGACTGTGGACATCGTCTCCGTGACTGTGCACACCGTCTTCATGACTGTGGACACCGTCTTCGTGACTGTGGACACCGTCTCCGTGACTGTGGACACCGTCTCCGTAAATGTGGACACCGTCAATGTGACTGTGTCCGTGTGGACACCGTCTTCGTAACTGTGGACACCGTCACTGTGACTATGTACACTGACTCCGTGACTGCGGACATCGTCTCCGTGATTGTGGACACCGTCACCGTGACTGTGGACACCGTCTCCGTGACTATGGACACCATCACTATGACTGTGGACACCGTTAATGACTGTGGACACCGTCTCTGTGACTGTGGACACCGTCACTATGACTGTGGACACCGTCAATATGACTGTGGACACCGTCTCAGTGACTGTAGACACCGTCACTATGACTGTGGATACCGTCACTGTGGTTGTGGACACCGTCTCCGTGACTGTGGACACCGTCTCCGTGACTGTTGACACCGTCTCCGTGACTGTTGACACCGTCTCCGAGACTATGGACACCGCCTCCGTGACTGTGGACACCGTCATTATGACTGTGGACACTGTCACTATGACTGTGGACACCGTTACTATGACTGTGGACTCCGTCTCCGTGACTGTGGACACCTTCACAAAGACTGTGGACACCGTCACTATGACTGTGGACACCATCACTATGACTGTGGACACCGTCTCCGTGACTGTGGACACCGTCACTATGAATGTGGACACCGTCTCCGTGACTGTGGACACCGTCACTATGGCGGTGGACACCGTCACTATGACTGTGGACACCGTCTCCATGACTGTGGACACCGTCTCCGTGACTGTGGAGACCGTCTCCGTGACAGTGGACACCGTCTCCGTGACTGTGGACACCGTCACTATGACTGTGGACACCATCTCCGTGACTGTGGACACCGTCACTATCACTGTGAACACCATCACTATGACTGTAGACATCGTCAATATGACTGTGGACACCATCACTATGACTGTAGACATCGTCAATATGACTGTGGACACCGTCTCCGTGACTGTTGACACCGTCACTATGGCTGTGGACACCGTCACTATGACTGTGGACACCGTCTCAGTGACTGTGGACACCGTCTCCGTGACTGTGGAGACCGTCTCCGTGACTATGGACACCGTCTCCGTGACTGTGGACACCGTCACTGTGGACACCGTCACTATAACTGTGGACACCGTCACTGTGACTGTGGGCACCGTCTCTTTGACTGTGGACACCGTCTCTTTGACTGTGGAAACCGTCACTATGACTGTGGACACCGTCTCCGTGACAGTGAACACCGTCTCCGTGAGTGGACACCGTTACTATGACTGTGGACACCGTCTCCATGACTGTGGACACCGTCTCCGTGACTGTGGACACCGTCACTATGACTGTGGACATTGTCTCCGAGACTGTCGACACCGTCACTAGGACTGTTGACACCGTCTCCGTGACTGTGGACACCGTCACTATGACTGTGGACACCGTCACTATGTCTGTGGACACCGTCACTATGACTGTGGACACCATCTCAGTGACTGTGGACACCGTCACTATGACTGTGGACACCGTCATTATAACTGTGGACACCGTCACTATGACTGTGGACAACGTACCTGTGACTGTGGACACCGTCTCCGTGACTATGGACACCGTCTCCGTGACTGAGGACAACGTCACTATGACTGTGGACACCGTCACTGTGGTTGTGGACACCGTCTCCGTGACTGTGGAAACCGTCTCCGTGACTGTGGACACCGTCACTATGACTGTGGACACTGGTAATGACTGTGGACACCATCAACGTGACTGTGGTCACCGTCTCCGTGACTGTGGACACCGTCTCTGTGACTGTGGACACCGTCATTATGACTGTGGACACCGTCACTATGACTGTGGACACCGTCACTATGACTGTGGATACCATACCTATGACTGTGGACACAGTCTCCGTGACTGTGGACACCGTCGCTATGAATGTGTACACCGTCTCTGTAACTGTGGACACCGTCTCCGTGACTGTGGACACCATCACTATGACTGTGGACACCATCACTATGAATGTGGACACCGACTCCGTGACTGTGGACACCGTCACTTTGACTGTGGGCAATGTACCTGTGACCGTGGACACCGTCACCGTGACTGGGGACACCGTCACTATCACTGTGGTCACCATCAATATGACTGTGGACACCGTCTCCGTGAATGTGGACACCGTCACTATAACTGTGGACACCGTCTCCGTGACTGTCGACACCATCTTCGAGACGGTGGGACACCGTCACTATGACTGTGGACACCGTCTCCGTGACTGTGGACATCGTCACTATCACCGTGAACACCGTCACTATCACTGTGGACACCGTCACAATGACTGTGAACACGGTCACTATGACTGTGGACACCGTCTTCGTAACTGTGGACACCGTCACTATGACTGTGGACACCGTCTCCGTGACTGTGGGCACCGTCTCCGTGACTGTGGACACCGTCTCCGTGACTGTGGACACCGTCACTATGTGTGTGGACATCGTCTCCGTGACTGTGCACACCGTCTTCGTGACTGTGCACACCGTCTTCGTGACTGTGGACACCGTCTCCGTGACTGTGGACACCGTCTCCGTAAATGTGGACACCGTCAATGTGACTGTGTCCGTGTGGACACCGTCTTCGTAACTGTGGACACCGTCACTGTGACTATGTACACTGACTCCGTGACTGCGGACATCGTCTCCGTGATTGTGGACACCGTCACCGTGACTGTGGACACCGTCTCCGTGACTATGGACACCATCACTATGACTGTGGACACCGTTAATGACTGTGGACACCGTCTCTGTGACTGTGGACACCGTCACTATGACTGTGGACACCGTCAATATGACTGTGGACACCGTCTCAGTGACTGTAGACACCGTCACTATGACTGTGGATACCGTCACTGTGGTTGTGGACACCGTCTCCGTGACTGTGGACACCGTCTCCGTGACTGTTGACACCGTCTCCGTGACTGTTGACACCGTCTCCGAGACTATGGACACCGCCTCCGTGACTGTGGACACCGTCATTATGACTGTGGACACTGTCACTATGACTGTGGACACCGTTACTATGACTGGACTCCGTCTCCGTGACTGTGGACACCTTCACAAAGACTGTGGACACCGTCACTATGACTGTGGACACCATCACTATGACTGTGGACACCGTCTCCGTGACTGTGGACACCGTCACTATGAATGTGGACACCGTCTCCGTGACTGTGGACACCGTCACTATGGCTGTGGACACCGTCACAATGACTGTGGACACCGTCTCCGTGACTGTGGACACCGTCTCCGTGACTGTGGAGACCGTCTCCGTGACAGTGGACACCGTCTCCGTGACTGTGGACACCGTCACTATGACTGTGGACACCGTCACCGTGACTGTGGACACCGTCTCCGTGACTGTGGAGACCGTCTCCGTGACAGTGGACACCGTCTCCGTGACTGTGGACACCGTCACTATCACTGTGAACACCATCACTATGACTGTAGACATCGTCAATATGACTGTGGACACCGTCACTATGACTATAGACATCGTCAATATGACTGTGGACACCGTCTCCGTGACTGTTGACACCGTCACTATGGCTGTGGACACCGTCACTATGACTGTGGACACCGTCTCCGTGACTGTGAACACCGTCTCCGTGACTGTGGAGACCGTCTCCGTGACTATGGACACCGTCTCCGTGACTGTGGACACCGTCACTGTGGACACCGTCACTATAACTGTGGACACCGTCACTGTGACTGTGGGCACCGTCTCTTTGACTGTGGACACCGTCTCTTTGACTGTGGAAACCGTCACTATGACTGTGGACACCGTCTCTGTGACAGTGAACACCGTCTCCGTGAGTGGACACCGTTACTATGACTGTGGACACCGTCTCCATGACTGTGGACACCGTCTCCGTGACTGTGGACACCGTCACTATGACTGTGGACATTGTCTCCGAGACTGTCGACACCGTCTCCGTGACTGTGGACACGGTCTCCGTGACTGTGGACACCGTCTCCGTGACTGTGGACACCGTCTCCGTGACTGTGGACACCGTCACTAGGACTGTTGACACCGTCTCCGTGACTGTGGACACCGTCACTATGACTGTGGACACCGTCACTATGTCTGTGGACACCGTCACTATGACTGTGGACACCATCTCAGTGACTGTGGACACCGTCACTATGACTGTGGACACCGTCATTATAACTGTGGACACCGTCACTATGACTGTGGACAACGTACCTGTGACTGTGGACACCGTCTCCGTGACTGTGGACACCGTCACCGTGACTGTGGACACCGTCTCCGTGATTGTGGACACCGTCACTATGACTTTGGACACCGTCTCCGTGACTGAGGACAACGTCACTATGACTGTGTACACCGTCAATATGACTTTGGACACCGTCTCGGTGACTGTGGACACCGTCTCCGAAACTGTGGACACCGTCTTCGAAACTGTGGAGATCGTCTCCGAAACTGTGGACACCGTCTCCGTGACTGTGGACACAGTCTCCGTGACTGTGGACACCGTCATTGTGACAGTTGACACCGTCTCAGTGACTGTGGACACCGTCACTGTCACTGTGGACACCGTCACTATAACTGTGGACACCGTCACTGTGACTGTGGGCACCGTCTCTTTGACTGTGGACACCGTCTCTTTGACTGTGGAAACCGTCACTATGACTATGGACACCGTCTCCGTGACAGTGAACACCGTCTCCGTGAGTGGACACCGTTACTATGACTGTGGACACCGTCTCCATGACTGTGGACACCGTCTCCGTGACTGTGGACACCGTCACTATGACTGTGGACATTGTCTCCGTGACTGTGGACACCGTCTCTGTGACTGTGGACACCGTCTCCTTGACTGTGGACACTGTCACTATGACTGTGGACACCGTCTCCATGACTGTGGACACTGTCTCCGTGACTGTGGACACCGTCACTATAACTGTGGACACTGTCTCCGTGACTGTGGACACCGTCTTCGTGACTGTGGACACCGTCTTTGTGACTGTGGACACCGTCTCCGTGACTGTGGACACCTTCTCCGTGACTGTGGACACCGTAACTATGACTGTGAACACCGTCTCCGTGACTGTGGACACCGTCTCCGTGACTGTCGACACCATCACTATGACTGTGAACACCGTCTCCGTGACTGTGGACACCGTCTCCGTGACTGTGGACAACGTCACTATGACTGTGGACACCGTCTCCGTGACTGTGGACACCGTCTCCGTGACTGTGGACACCGTCTCCGTGACTGTGAACACCGTCTCCGTGACTGTGGACACCGTCACTATGACTGTGGATACCGTCTCTGTGACTGTGGACACCGTCACTATGACTGTGGACACCGTCTCTGTGACTGTGGACACCGTCTCTGACTGTAGACACCGTCACTATGACTGTGGACACCGTCTTCGTGACTGTGGACACCGTCTTCGTGACTGTGGACACCGTCTCTGTGACTGTGGACACCGTCTTCGTGACTGTGGACACCGTCTCCGTGACTGTGGACACTGTCTCCGTGACTGTGGACACCGTCTCCGTGACTGTGGACACCGTCTCAGTGACTGTGGACACCGTCTCTGTGACTGTGGACACCGTCTCCGTGACTGTGGACACCATCACTATGACTGTGAACACCGTCTCCGTGACTGTGGACACCGTCTCCGTGACTGTGGACACCGTCTCCGTGACTGTGGACACCATCACTATGACTGTGAATACCGTCTCCAATGACTGTGGACACCGTCTCCGTGACTGTGGACACCGTCACTATGACAGTGGACACCGTAACTATGACTGTGGACACCATCACCATGACTGTGGATACCGTTACTATGACTGTGGACACCGTCACTGACTGTGGACACCGTCTCCGTGACTGTGGACACCGTCACTATGACTGCAAACATCGTCTCTGTAGATGTGGACACCGTCACTATGACTGTGGACACCGTCTCCGTGACTGTGGACACCGTCTTCGTGACTGTGGACACCGTCTCCGTGACTGTGGACACCGTCTCCATGACTGTGGACACCGTCTCCGTGACTGTGGACACCATCTCCCTGACTGTGGACACCATCTCCGTGACTGTGGACACCGTCTCTGACTATGGACACCGTCTCCGTGTCTGTGGACACCGTCACCGTGACTGTGGACACCGTCACCGTGACTTTGGACACCGTCAACGTGAATGTGGACACCGTCACCGTTACTGTGGATACAGTCTCCGTGACTGTGGACACCGTCACCGTGGCTTCGGACACCTTCTCTGTGACTGTGGACACCATCATTATGACCGTGGATACCGTCACTAAGACTGTGGACACCGTCTCCGTGACCGTAGACACCGTCACTATGACTGTGGACACTGTCTCTGTGACTGTGGACACCGTCTCCGTGACTGTGGACACCGTCATTGTGACTGTGGACACCGTCTCCTTGACTGTGGACACCGTCACTATGACTGTAGACACCGTTAATATGACTGTTGACGCCGTCTCTGTGACTGTGGACACCGTCACTATGACTTTGGACACTGTCTTTGTTACTGTGGACACCGTCTCTGTGGCTGTGAACACCGTCTCCGTGACTGTGGACACCGTCTCCGAGACTGTGGACACAGTCACAGTTACTGTGGACACCGTCACTATGACTGTGGACACCGTCTAATTGACTGTGGACACCGTCTAATTAACTGTGAACACCTCACAGTGACTGTGGACACCGTCACAGTGACTGTGGACACCGTCACAGTGACTGTGGACACCGTCACAGTGACTGTGGACACCGTCACAGTGACTGTGGACACCGTCACAGTGACTGTGGACACCGTCACAGTGACTGTGGACACCGTCACAGTGACTGTGGACACCGTCACAGTGACTGTGGACACCGTCACAGTGACTGTGGACACCGTCTCTGTGACTGTGGACACCGTCACTGTGACTGCGGACACCATCTCCGTGACTGTGGACACCGTCACAGTGACTGTGGACACCTTCACAATGCCTTTGGACACCGTCACAGTGACTGTGGACATCGTCACAGTGCCTTTGGACACCGTCACAGTGACTGTGGACACCTTCACAGTGACTGTGGACACCGTCACAGTGAATGGACATCGTGACTATGACTGTGGACACAGTCACATTGACTGTGAATACCGTCACAGTGACTGTGGACACCGTCACAGTGACTGTGGACACCGTCACAGTGACTGTGGACACCGTCACAGTGACTGTGGACACCGTCACTGTGACTGTGGACAACGTCACTATGACTGTGGACACCGCCTCCGTGACGGAGGACACCGTCTCTGTGACTGTGGATACCGTCTCCGTGACTGTAGACACCGTCTCCGTGACTGTGGACACCATCTCCGAGACTGTGGACACCGTCACTGTGACTGTGGACACCGTCACTATGACTGTGGTCCCGTCTCCGTGGATACCGTCTAGGTGACTGTGGATACCGTCTCCGTGACTGTGGACACCGTACCCGGGACTGTGGACACCGTCTCCGAGACTGTGGACACCGTCTCCGAGACTGTGGACACCGTCACTGTGACTGTGGATACTGTCACTATGATTGTGGACACCGTCTCCGTGACTGTGGACACCGTCTCCGTGGCTGTGGACACCGTCACTATGACTGTGGACACTCACTATGACTGTGGACACCGGTACTGTGACTGTGGACACTGTCACAATGACTGTGGACACCGTCTCCTTGTCTGTTGACATCGTCACTGTGACTGTAGACACTGTCACTGTGGACACCGTCTCCGTGACTGTGGACACCGTCAATATGACTGTAGACACCATCACTGTGACTGTGGACACCGTCTCTGTGACTGTGGACACCTTCTCTGTGTCTGTGGACACCGTCTCCGTGACTGTGGACACCTTCTCTGTGTCTGTGGACACCGTTAATATGACTGTGGATACCGTCTTCGTGACTGTGGACACTGTCACTGTGACTGTGGACACCGTCACTATGATTGTGAACACCGTCTCCGTGACTGCGGACACCGTCTCCTTGACTGTGGACACCGTCACTATGACTGTGGACACCATCTCCGTGACTGTGGACACCGTCTCCGTGACTGTGGACACCGTCTCCGTGACTGTGGACACCGTCACTATGACTGTGGACATCGTCTCCGTGTTTGTGGACACCGTCTCCGTGACTGTGGACACCGTCTCCGTGACTGTGGACACCGTCTCCGTGACTGTGGACACCGTCTCCGTGACTGTGAACACCGTCTCCGTGACTGTGGACACCGTCACTATGATTGTGGACACCGTCACTGTGGACACCATCTCCGTGACTGTGGACACCGTCTCCGTGACTGTGGACACCGTCTCCGTGACTGTGGACACCGTCACTATGACTGTGGACACCGTCACTATGACTGTGGACACCTCCGTGACTGTGGACACCGTCACTATGACTGTGGACACCGTCTCCGTGACTGTGGACACCGTCTCTGTGTCTGTGGACACCGTCTCCGTGACTGTGGACACCGTCTCTGTGACTGTGGACACCGTCACTATGATTGTGGACACCGTCACTATGACTGTGGACACCGTCACTATGACTGTGGACATCATCTCCGTGACTGTGGACACCGTCTCTGTGACTGGGGACACCGTCACTATGATTGTGGACACCGTCACTATGATTGTGGACACCGTCACTATGACTGTGGACACCGTCACTATGACTGCGGACATCATCTCCGTGACTGTGGAAACCGTCTCCGTGACTGTGGACTCCGTCTCCGTGACTGTGGACACCGTCACTATGACTGTGGACACCGTCACTATGACTGTGGACACCGTCTCTCTGACTGTGGACACCGTCACTATGACTGTGGACACCGTCTCTGTGACTGTGGGCAAGGTCCCTGGGACTCTACACGCGGGTGACTGGAGCCCCCTGAGGCGTGGGAAGGTGATGAGGCTACGTACTAACCATGACTAAAAAGATGACTGACGTTCAAAATTCTTCAGGTGCCGCTGACGTTCCCACGACAAGTAGTTATACGTCAACCGGTCCTCAGCGGTTCACAGATCCTGATTAAACAAAATAATACTAGGAAAATGAGTGTGGTCTTACATGTGGGTGTAATCCACTGAGAAACATTTAACAGCTTCCCCGTTAATTGCGTGAACCTAGTTGCTAGTTAAACGTGACTCCATCTATGAATTTTTTTTTTCGAAAATATACGTCACAGGCTGGAAAAAACAATTATATCATACCAAAAATCTTTAAATTCTGCCTAAAACCAGCGCAGCCAAAAACCTCAATAGCTTATTTTTTAAGACTTTTTTATTGCTAGGAAATCATTTTTGTAATAAATAATTGTTTTTAATGGATGAGTAAATTGACATCAGACCAATTTAAATTGACCGCCAAGAACAAAAATACAGTTGCTCTGTCGAAATTAATCAAAATATATTGTCATGTATAGATATACAGAAATCGTCAATATAAGAAAGGCATAAATAAATCTCAAATGTAAACAGTAAATTATTTGAAAAAAAATTATATATATATTTATACATAATATATATATGTTGTACCTAGTAGCCAGAACGTCGTACTCGGTCTACTATGCAAGGCCCGATTTGCCTAATAAGCCAAGTTTTCCTGAATTAATATATTTTCTCAAATTTTTTTCTTATGAAATGATAAAGCTACCCATTTCATTATGTATGAGGTCAATTTTTTTTATTGGAGTTAAAATTAACGTAGATATATGACCGAACCTAACCAACCCTACCTAACCTAACCTATCTTTATAGGTTAGGTTAGGTTAGGTAGCCGAAAAAGTTAGGTTAGGTTAGGTAGGTTAGGTACTCGAAAAACAATTAATTCATGAAAACTTGGCTTATTAGGCAAATCGGGCCTTGCATAGTAGGCTGAGAAGTGCGTTCTGGCTACTAGGTACGACATATATATATATATGCGCGAACAATCCTGAATGGTCCCCAGGCATATATGCAACTGAAAACTCACACCCCAGAAGTGACTCAAACCCATACTGCCAGGAGCACTATGCAGCTGGTGTACAGGGCACTTTACCCACTCGACCATCACGACCGGACAAAAGCTGATGGTACCCAAGGCTATTTCCCCCATCGTTTAGCTTTCCCAAACGAACAATCGTTTCCCAAACAATGAAATTGGGGAGAGTTTACAGTACCCTAAGATATTTTTGGATTGTTCGTTTGGGAAAGCTAAACGTTCGTTTTATAATAATGTCTCCAAAGTGAAACCAGAAATTAGAAACTCATTGGTGGTACCTTATGCGATGGGGTTGGAGAAACTTTCCCCAGTTTTTAAGAACCTTAATATCAATTTGGTGTTCAGTAATAATACGATCAAGTCTAATTTAATAAAAAAAAGTCCCCTGGTACTGCAGGTTGTGTGTATTCGATTCCCTGCAATGATTGTGAGTCTGTGTACTTTGGAAAAACAGAAGAATCCTTACAATTACGTATGTCCCAACATGCTTATAGTGTAAGAACTGCCCAAACGTCTAATGCTTTGTATCTACACACAAGTTTGTGTGATCACACTATTAATTGGGATGGGGGGAAAAGCATTGCCAATTGCAATGGCTTTGTGGAACGGAATTTAATTGAGTCTGCCCTAATTAGTCAATATCCAAATCTTCTCAATGTTAGTACTGGTATGTACAAACTTGACCCAGTTTTAAGTTACAATATTGCACAACAGTTTAAGAAAAAACTATGATAGTTATATTGTATCATAAAAATATTATTTTAATATTTTATGTAGGTTCAATGACGTTGTTTCTATAAGCTTTTATTCTTACCGCTTAAATCCCTCTGACTACTCTAAGCTAATCTATACCTTTTTCTGGTTAATTCTTCCCCAAGGAGATGGTGGTCAGGTCTAGTGTCTGCCTCCACTCTCTCTCTGTAGTTTCTTTCAGTCAGGTGTTGACAAAGGCCCAGATCGGCCGAAACGTTGATCTCTCTTTCCCATTTCTCTGTGGATTTTCCGCATATATATATATATATATATATATATATATATATATATATATATATATATATATATATATATATATTATATATATATATATATATATATATATATTGTTACGATAATCTCCTTCAAGAGAGATTTGGCCTGCTCTTTCCTATCGTCATGTTACTTCAGTACATCTACAACATCTAGATACTACAAGCAAGTGTAGTACATATTGAGTCAAATACGTTTTGCCAGGCGCAAACGTATCAGACACTCGCTCTCCACCTCCCCCCTCCATCGTCGCCGATCACAAAACTACCATTTCCAGCCTGCCCGCTTCTGATTGGTGATTCAACGTCTGCTCCACTGCACCTCTGCACCTCAGTGCCATCTACCTATCCCATGTCTGGGCCTGCGCCAGCCATTGGAGTTAGAATATCCTGTGCTCTCAAGCTGAAACAACCCTCTGATGTACGCTTTGTCTATTAGTGGATGTTCTCAGCCAGCGCTTTATTCTCAGCACCTGTTAATTTCATTTTTGTCTTTTATCCATTTTAGAGTAACGTCACTACTATATTATTTTATGTTATCTTTTGAATTTATAATCTTGTTAATTTGCACTGTACATAGCCAAGGATTTGTCTTATTCAAAATTTGTTTTAAATTTAATTAAAGTTTCATTGTTCATACTATTTGTTTTGCCTTACTTTGCCACAGGACACAACAGCTACGCAGTCATCTTTTTCTTTTAAATGTGATAGGCATTGACACCAGCCATTGATAGGACTGCCGAACACCTACACTTCTTTTTTCCATCCCAAATATATATATATATTATATATATATATATATATATATATATATATATATATATATATATATATATATATATATATATATATATATATGTCGTACCTAGTAGCCAGAATGCCCTTCTTAGCCTACAATGCAAGGCCCGATTTGCCTAATAAGCCAAGTTTTCCTGAATTAATATATCTTCTCTAATTTTTTTCTTATGAAATGATAAAGCTACCCATTTAATTATGTATGAGGCCAATTTTTTTTTATTGGAGTTAAAATTAACGTAGATATATGACCGAACCTAACCAACCCTACCTAACCTAACCTATCTTTATAGGTTAGGTTAGGTATCCGAAAAAGTTAGGTCAGGTTAGGTAGTCGAAAAACAATTGATTCATGAAAACTTGGCTTATTTAGCAAATTGGGCCTTGCATAGTAGGCTGAGAAGTGCGTTCTGGCTACTAGGTACGACATATATATATATATATATATATATATATATATATATATATATATATATATATATATATATATATATATATATATATATATATATATATATATATATATATATTGTGACGGGAAAGTGTAGGAGTGTAGATGTTCGGCAGTCCTCCAATTGCAGGTGTCAATGCCTAGTCACACTTACAAAAAAAAAAGAAAAACTGCTTGCCTGTTTATCTGTGGTAAAGTAAGGGAAGACATGCAAAACACATAGTATGAACAATGAAACTTTAATTAATATAGAAAACAAATTATAAACAAAGACAATCCCTTGGCAATGTACAGTGCAAATAAACAAGTCAAAAACACATAACATAAATGAAGATTAGGGATGAAGTTACTCTACAATAATATAAATACACAGTGAAAAATAATCAAGTGCTGAGAATATGGCGCTAGCTGAGAAACATCCACCTGATACACAGTGTATATCAGTTGTTCACTGCTTGAGAGCACAAGGACATTCTGACTTCAATGACTGGTTTAAGCCCAGACATCGACTCAGGTAGAGGGCTCTGAGGTGCAGAAGTGCAGGTGTGCAGTCGGCGAGTCACCAATCAGGAGCAGGCAGGCTGGGAAGGGTAGTTGGCTGGTTGATGACGAGCCGGCGTGGAGGGAGTGTGGAGTAGGGGGTGAGTCTTGGGTACGTTTTGCCTCCTGGTCAAAACGTTTTGTGCTACTGGAAGACGCATCTTGAAGGTAGCATCTTATTGTTGTATAATATACGTAACTTGATGTAGAGAAGAGTCGGCTCAATCTCTCTTGAAAGAGATTATCGTCACAATATATATATATTTTCTCAGAAAACTCTACTCCTTGAAGGATTCGAGTCTGGACAGTCAGGGCTCAATGCCATTTGGCGTGTCCAATACTGATACCACTAGGCCACACTGACTGCACAAAAGAATTGGAAGTCGTCTGACCCTTAACCCAATACCCGACAGCTGTCGTTGACCACTTTGGGCACAGCTATTTCATCAAATCACTTAATCATGCTGGGGCCGCATGAGTATCATTTGTGCGTCAACCTTAAATGGTCCCCAAACTAACAAGCATCAGATGCATGTTAGCATTCAAGCTTGACGCATTTAAGGGTTACCCCGGCACCCTGGACACATTGTGGATAAATACGTATCTGTACATGGCCGAGACAAAGGTTGTAGAACACCTCCTTGAGAACTCGGTTACGTTTTTGTATTCATCTTTTCCGCTATGGAATGTCCAAGGGATTTCCGACCGCGTCGTGGCTGCTGGAGGAGGGAAACCAACCGGACACTGTGCACGGACGCCGGCAACACTGTGCACGGACGCCGGCAACACTGTGCACGGACGCCGGCAACACTGTGCACGGACGCCGGCAACACTACACAGGAACGCCGGCAACACTGTTCAAGGACGCCGGCAACACTGTGCATGGACGCCGGCAACACTGCGCAGGGACGCCAGCAACACTGTGCATGGACGCCAGCAACACTGTGCATGGATATCGGCCACACTGCGCAGGGACGCCAGCAACACTGTGCATGGACGCCGGCAACACTGTGAATGGATGTCGGCCACACTGCGCAGACACGCCAGCAACACTGTGCATGGACGCCAGCAACACTGCATGGACGCCAGCAACACTGTGCATGGACGCCAGCAACACTGTGCATGGACGCCAGCAACACTGTGCATGGACGCCAGCAACACTGTGCATGGATGTCGGCCACACTGCGCAGGGACGCCAGCAACACTGTGCAGGGACGCCAGCAACACTGTGCATGGACGCCAGCAACACTGTGCATGGACGCCGGCAACACTGTGCATGGACGCCAGCAACACTGTGCATGGACGCCAGCAACACTGTGCATGGACGCCAGCAACACTGTGCATGGACGCCAGCCACACTGTGCATGGACGCCGGCCACACTGTGCATGGACGCCAGCAACACTGTGCATGGACGCCGGCCACACTGTGCATGGACGCCGGCCACACTGTGCATGGACGCCAGCAACACTGTGCATGGACGCCGGCCACACTGTGCATGGACGCCGGCCACACTGTGCATGGACGCCGGCCACACTGTGCACGGACGCCGGCAACACTACGCAGGGACGCGCCGGCACCACTGTGCATTTATGCCGGAAACACTGTGCATGGATGTCGGCAACCCTGTGCAGGGACGCCAGCAACACTGTGCACGGACGCCGGCAACACTGTGCATGGACGCCGGCAACACTGCGTAGGTACGCTGGCAACACTGCGTAGGTACGCTGGCAACACTGCGTAGGTACGCTGGCAACACTGCGTAGGGACGCTGGCAACACTGCGTAGGGACGCTGGCAACACTGTGCAGGGACGCCGGCAACACTGCGTAGGTACGCTGGCAACACTGCGTAGGTACGCTGGCAACACTGCGTAGGGACGCTGGCAACACTGCGTAGGGACGCTGGCAACACTGTGCAGGGACGCCGGCAACACTGCGTAGGTACGCTGGCAACACTGCGTAGGGACGCCGGCAACACTGCGTAGGGACGCTGGCAACACTGTGCAGGGACGCCGGCAACACTGTGCAGGGACGCCGGCAACACTGCAGGGAGAGGGACGCCGGCAACACTGCAGGGACGCCGGTAACACTGCAGGGAGAGGGACGCCGGCAACACTGCAGGGAGAGGGACGCCGGCAACACTGCAGGGAGAGGGACGCCGGCAACACTGCAGGGAGAGGGACGCCGGCAACACTGCAGGGAGAGGGACGCCGGCAACACTGCAGGGAGAGGGACGCCGGCAACACTGCAGGGAGAGGGACGCCGGCAACACTGCAGGGAGAGGGACGCCGGCAACACTGCAGGGAGAGGGACGCCGGCAACACTGCGTAGGGACGCCGGCAACAATGTGCAGGGACGCCGGCAACACTGTGCACGGACGCCGGCAACACTGCAGGGACGCCGGCAACAATGTGCAGGGACGCCGGCAACACTGTGCACGGACGCCGGCAACACTGCAGGGACGCCGGCAACAATGTGCAGGGACGCCGGCAACACTGTGCACGGACGCCGGCAACACTGCAGGGACGCCGGCAACACTGCAGGGAGAGGGACTAACATGAAGCAACTCACAAATTTATAATATCCAATAACAACAAAAGACACCCAGTATAATAACAACAAAAGACACCCAGTATAATAACAACAAAAGACACCCAGTATAATAACAACAAAAGACACCCAGTATAATAACAACAAAAGACACCCAGTATAATAACAACAAAAGACACCCAGTATTATAACAACAAAAGACACCCAGTATAATAACAACAAAAGACACCCAGTATAATAACAACAAAAGACACCCAGTATAATCTATCTTGACAATACTTATGTTAAATTACTGGCCGTTATCTGCGAGTCACAATACAATGTTGTTGTCGTTGTTTTAGATTTAGCTACTGACAACGGAATGTCCATGTAGCACGGGCTATGGCGAGCCCGTAAGCCATTCGCTGTACGGTCTATATTTTTAAACTTTGAGTGCACGTCAACAACGGAATGTTTACGTGCACTCAAATGTTGAGTGGCGAACGTTACCCATTTTGTGGCCATTTTTGGCGAGCGACGGCTGCTAGCACCTCCCCTGCCTACCTTCTCAAGGCCACTCCTCACACCCTCGGGTATATATATCCGGGACTCACCTGCGCACCTCACAAGCGCACAACAGTCCTGGGCAGCGGCTGGCGTCTTAACAACCAGCATGAAGATTGTAAGTGTTGTTGACGTGTCTTCCTTCCTACTGTAGTGTCAATACATCTTAGGAAATCGTGATTACTGAATGTCATTTTGATTAAATTAATCTTATATAACTAATATTAATGTAAATGTATGTTTTAAAATGCTTGTTGCCCTATATAGTCAAGTTAAAAAATCAACTTCAGGATAACTTGTATACACAGACTAACACGTTTTTAGAAGAATTAAAAATTCGACACCAGACGCGGCTTTCATTGCTTAATAAACATTCTTGCCTCAGAACTGGAAGAACTACAGAATTCTATATGTTAACTGGGATCGGTTCAATGTCCTTTCTGTGTTCATAAGTCATGCTTCGGCCTACCGTTTACGGTATGCAACCCGTTCTCCCATACAAACAAAGATCCAAGCTCTTTAATCAAGCCGCCAACCCCCCCCCCCCTGTTTATGAACGAAAAGCTGTTTACACACGACTCACAACTGATGACGTCCGAACACTTGCGGAACAAGTGCTTCGCTCACGTCCTCTGTTCGAACCACAGTTCTATAAATGCTCAGCCCGTCCTCCAAACAAAGATCCAAAAGTGATTCCATGCACCCGCCAAACCCCCTGTTTATGAATGAAAAACGGTTTACACACGACTCACAACTGCTGACGTTCGAACATATCCGGAACAAGTGCTTCACTGACGAATTTTGTTCGAATCACAACGCTATAAATGCTTCACCCACGTACTATAAATACAAATAATCGCCAACAGAACCTAATCACCTAACCTAACCTATCCTATGCCTATATATACACAATATGCCAATATATTATAATATTAATTTATACTTGAGAAAATTCCCGTTTTAAATGAACAGCATGTTAAAATTTATGAATGCGTCTGTGGGGTCGACCGCTGAATGTAATGGACTTGAGTCGAGGACGGGTTGAAATGCTTCACCCACGAACCTATTGTGGGAACCGACCTGTGAGATTTATATTTATTTAATTTATATGAATTTATATTTACGTTAATTTATATACTTCGATAGCAATTTGTATAATGATAAGTGGACTGTATTTCTGCAATAATCTCATAATCTCACAAATCGATCCTCTACACATTAGGGGGGTTATTAAATTAATATATATGCAGCCAATCAAATTACAGTAATAGCTACATACATTGATGAGGTTCCTTCTCTTATAGTACAGCAGGTTAGTCCACCAGGTATAACTAGAGTGTAGACACCAAATTATCCTCTTTGAGGTAGCTTCAATCACCCAGTAACTGGTGCACATAATCTTGCATCCTCGTCTTGACCTGTCAAAAGTGCGCTAGCTGTGAAGCCAGAATCCTATATATGACAAGCTATATCAGAGAAAACACTATACAGTACATGGAACATTAAAGACCTGGCTTAATTACCTTTAGTATGAGGCGATTTCGCGTTCTAACCGGCTAACCCTATATCCTGACATTAATGGCCATAAATGAATGATAAACGGGTTTCGGATAGACACTTAACTTGTATTTGTAGACAGCGTGTTGACAATGGTACACCTTTGGGTTCCATAACACTACGTCCAAGTAAATTTAACAGGAGCCGAATTTGCTCCCGTGTGAGCCTCTGGTCTCAATAACAACAATGGCTGTTTAACACTCCATTCTATTGACGTTACTGGCCGACATTGTCCAGAATGATAGGAGCCGTACTCGCTCCACACGTCTCGGAGGTGACACACCAATGGCTGCCCTCCTTCCTCCACTCTGACGCCTGGCTTACATTGTCCAGATTTCAGAACGTGATAGAAGGGTCACATTTACTCTACTTTAATATTGATAATTAAGTTAATTTATATAAGATGTTTTTATGATGGTAAAGTCCAAAGACTAATGTATTTAAGAACAATTCCCACCATAATAGGTGGTGAATTATAATAGTGTGTGGTGATGATATCCCGTTTTCTATAGACGGTAATTCCACTACAAGTTACGTTTTCTATGGGTAACTTGTTGGTAATACAGCAGCACTTATTATCTGTCTGTATGAAATTAAATGGTGTCGGATTTTCCGACATAATTCCCCAGGGGGCTGCTCACGGGTCGAAGTCCTAATTAGAACAGACGAACACCGATACTCCTCCTTCGAATTATTAGATTAATTTGATGTTAGTAGTTAGTAATCACACATTTGTGTGTCTGTTCGTACAGGACGGATGTCCCGTACTAGAGTTGCAGGGGTTAGAAGTCTAATGCGATTTCATTTCCCTGTCAACTCTTGAAAGGCTAATATTCAAGCCTAATTACATATTATTTAACCCAGAAGACTGGATGTGATCAAGTACTACAGTCAAGTATGATTCAGGGACTGCAGTGAGATCAGTGACATTAGATATAACTTGAAGTTTCTTCAGGTAACTGGTCACTGATATATAAACACTGAGGCCCATGGAATACATCTTGATTAAATAATAAATGTATCAAATCAGTCATCAGATTTATTAGGGTTTAATTTAATTAATTGATTCAGAGGATTGAATAGCTCATCATTAAAGTAAAGTATGGTTCTGAGACTGCAGTGGGTTCAGTGACATTGGTCGCAGTGACTTGTAGCTGTTTTAGGCTACTGTTCACTGATTTGCCACTGAGGCCTCATGAACTCATCTTCAGCTTTAAATGATGATACTAACATCAACCTCTGTTGGTATAGTCAACTGTAATCTCCTTAGTATAATGCTACTGGAGAAATATAATCAGCTGACAAATTTAGATTTCTACTGGTATTGTTTATCTGCAGGCATAGGTCTCCTCAGGCTTGATACTGGGCCTGAGAGTAATTTACCTCCTGCAGAGTTTAACATGGTTATACCCTGATATTTAGTAGGGCTACCGATGAATCGATGGCAATAGTCTGTCCCAACAAGGAGACCGAAGTCGGTGAGGTGATCAGACTTAATATTATCTGCCAATTTTATTCCTCTATTTCTCAGGAATTTGGCTGTTGCTCTCAGACCTTGAACTTGTAGGTCTACTGGTATCTTGTCCACCACAATGGCTTGTACTCGACAGACGTACCTGCCTAAACGTACTGATGGTTGTACCACCTGGTAGACTTGAGGTCCTGCATCTGTTACAAACCCTGAGATGTTGAATGACGTCTGGGCTACAGGCCTTAATTGTAATTCATCTGCCAGCTTTTTAGTGATATATGTTCTCTGGGATCCTTGGTCAAACAACCCACGGGTATGGACCTTGGCCCTCTTATTCAGGATGGTAATTTGGGCAGTAGGCAAAGTCGTATTACCTTTAGACTTTGCCGATTGGACACTCTTTGTTTGTTGCACCTTGCAGTACTGTACTGTGGTGGGAATGCTATCTTCCACCTTGGGGTTTGGAGACGTTGTTTTGGTGTCTCTGCACAATGCTGCATGGTGCTGACCTTTGTTACACCTATTACAGGTGTGTAATTGGGTATCACAGTCCTTGATGTTATGTTTCCTGAGGCACCTCGTGCAATGTTGCAAATCTTTGAGTCGCTCAACACGGGCGTCACTATCAGGAAAATTAGGGCAGTGGTACACTGAATGTTTCTCATTGCAGAACAAACATGTTCCATAGCTTCCAGTACCCTTTGGTGTCACGTTCTTGGGTGACACAGTAACTATAGGCTTGGAGGGTCCCACTGCATATACGCCGACACTGCTACTGTTCCACTTTGGTGTTGAATTATATTGTCTAGATTGATTTGGAGTACCTTTGGTACTCTGTGGTTTACTATTATTGGTTTCTGAGGGTTTACTTGGTGGTTTTAATTTGTCATGTGTTCGTAATTGATGAACTATTGACTTTAAACCTTCAGATATTTCATTCATGGCTAAGATGCTTTTATTGTAATGAGCACTCATTTGTCTCAATATGTCCCTAGGTATTTTTTCCTGGACAATTATTTTCAAGACCCACTCAGCCCCGTTTGTATCTGCTGTCAGGCTGAGGGCATTGATCAATGATTCTACCTCCAGCTTGAAGACTTGGAGTGAATCAGCTGAAGCCTCCGGTGGGGGTAAATGCAACAGCTCATGAACTAAATGTGATGTTCTTACTTCTGGATCAGCATAATTATCCTTGAGGAGTTTTACTGCCAGATCATAGCCGTCATTAGTTAATCTCAGATGGGATACTACTGTTTTAGCCTCACCTGATAATTGGCCTTGCAAATAAGAGAATTTACTACTCTTTGGTAAAGATTGTTTTGAGTCTACAAGGTCAACGAATTTGTTCCAAAATTCATCCCAATCTTCCTCATCTTTTCCTGAGAAAGTGGGTAAATTAATTGGAGGGAGTCGAGCTTCTGCTTGACTCGTATTAGATGCAACTGTTGTTGTTGTTGCTGTTGCCTTGTTCTGGGCAATTAATTTGACATAAGGCTGTAACGTGGCCTGAGTGTGATCTTCATAATTCGCAAGATCAACCATAATGTCGTCTATTTCTGTTTCTGATAAATTAGTGTTGGCAAGTTCAGCCACATATGTTGCTATTTGACATTTGATTTGCTCAAATTTACCTGCAGCTGCTTGATAATAGCTTTCCAGGTCAGCATAATCAACTTGAGATTGTTGTGACAAATCTTCACATTTCTTGATCTGTCTTGTTAAGTGGCCTTTAAGACCTGCAAGGGTTCTTTTCATTCTCCCTGCATTATCCATACTGGCTCGTTGGTGAAGCCTTGTGGGACTTATATTTGGGCTGCTCATAATACTGAACAAGCTCTAATGATAGCCTAGGGTAAATTCTGCACTCACTAGGCAATAATCCTACCTCTACTAGAGGTTAGCACTTAAAATTAATACACATTATATATATACAATCATCCACACTAATGATTTGAGTGATAAACCAGTGTCACTGGAAGTACCTTTAGGTTAGCTCTTCTATATCACCCTAGGATGGTAGAGACACTAATTAATCACTCAAAGGTGTAATGATCATAAGTAATTTATTATATATACAACTCAACTCGAGTTGTTAAAAATTACACCCAAAATAGGGTCTGGACCATGCATTAATGGTGTTAGGTTGTTCAATATAGTACAACTGACTATAGTAATAATGGGACTAGGATGAACAATAATAGTTCAACTAGTCAATGGTAATATCCTACCCTGTTGTGGGTTGGCAATTAGTAAATATTATACTGTGATCACTAGTGCAATATATATTAAATAATTCTCTATTTTGGAGAAATAATATACACAATTATTGATAATAGCCTCTTAATTAGCCTCTATGAAACTTCTATTATTATCTAGAAGTATTAAATATTATTAGTGACCTCGCGAAATAAACTCCACAAAATTCGTAGATAATCTCTCGCGAAATGTAACACCACGAAATCCGTGAACAATCTCGCGAAGACACAGTCACTAATTTGGCTGGATTCTATATTAGCGCTGTCATTTCACGAAATAACACGCCACCAAATCTGTGGGTGTGCATGAAACCGCTGACTAAGGCTGATCTGGGCTGAGGGAGGCTCCTGAGCTCCCTCGAGGCTACGCTGCCGTCTTGACTGCTGGCTTTGTTTAAATAACACTGCACTAGTATATTTAATGAATCCACTGGATAACTGGTTCATCCGGTACTAAGATGACCAAATGTGGGTTCATAGGACCGAATAATCCGGTTCGAAGGACCAAATAATGTGGGAACCGACCTGTGAGATTTATATTTATTTAATTTATATGAATTTATATTTACGTTAATTTATATACTTCGATAGCAATTTGTATAATGATAAGTGGACTGTATTTCTGCAATAATCTCATAATCTCACAAATCGATCCTCTACACATTAGGGGGGTTATTAAATTAATATATATGCAGCCAATCAAATTACAGTAATAGCTACATACATTGATGAGGTTCCTTCTCTTATAGTACAGCAGGTTAGTCCACCAGGTATAACTAGAGTGTAGACACCAAATTATCCTCTTTGAGGTAGCTTCAATCACCCAGTAACTGGTGCACATAATCTTGCATCCTCGTCTTGACCTGTCAAAAGTGCGCTAGCTGTGAAGCCAGAATCCTATATATGACAAGCTATATCAGAGAAAACACTATACAGTACATGGAACATTAAAGACCTGGCTTAATTACCTTTAGTATGAGGCGATTTCGCGTTCTAACCGGCTAACCCTATATCCTGACATTAATGGCCATAAATGAATGATAAACGGGTTTCGGATAGACACTTAACTTGTATTTGTAGACAGCGTGTTGACAATGGTACACCTTTGGGTTCCATAACACTACGTCCAAGTAAATTTAACAGGAGCCGAATTTGCTCCCGTGTGAGCCTCTGGTCTCAATAACAACAATGGCTGTTTAACACTCCATTCTATTGACGTTACTGGCCGACATTGTCCAGAATGATAGGAGCCGTACTCGCTCCACACGTCTCGGAGGTGACACACCAATGGCTGCCCTCCTTCCTCCACTCTGACGCCTGGCTTACATTGTCCAGATTTCAGAACGTGATAGAAGGGTCACATTTACTCTACTTTAATATTGATAATTAAGTTAATTTATATAAGATGTTTTTATGATGGTAAAGTCCAAAGACTAATGTATTTAAGAACAATTCCCACCATAATAGGTGGTGAATTATAATAGTGTGTGGTGATGATATCCCGTTTTCTATAGACGGTAATTCCACTACAAGTTACGTTTTCTATGGGTAACTTGTTGGTAATACAGCAGCACTTATTATCTGTCTGTATGAAATTAAATGGTGTCGGATTTTCCGACACCTATAAATACAAATAATTACCAACAGAACCTAAACACATAATCTAACCTACGCCAAAATTTTTTTATGAATAAGAATATTAATTTACATATGAGAACAAACCAATATTTAATACATAGTATGTTAAAATTGAAGAATGCATCTGGGGAGGACGGCCGCTGTTTTAAACAGCCTGGTGTGAGAACGGGTTGTGATATGAGCCGCGGTACAATATAATCTAGTTATAATATTCACAGTCACACTTCCACCCAGGAAATGAAGTTAGACATGTTGCTAAGGTTTCAAGGTCTTATTCCTACTCTCGCGCCTTGGCATGCTAGTGTAGCGGTGACCGGACTTTATGAGTCAGTGTACAGCGAGTGTTGCAGCAATACCATGTGCTGGTCCACCTATCTCTCCCCCCGCACCTTTACCTATCCCCTCTCTCCCCTCTCCTCGCTCTCTTTCACTCTCACACCTTAATGTATTTGTGAGCATCGATCCATAAATTATGATTAATCATGTAGTTTTAAATTAACACGGGCGAAATATCATATTAAGACAATGTCTTTCCGCAGATACTGGTGTTGATGTGCGTGTGTGTGGCGGCGGGGTTGACTCTAGCCCTGCCAAGCCCTCTGGCGGCGGCTCAGTTTGGTTTTGGTGGATATCGCAGACATTACAGTCCCTTCGGTGCTCCCTTTACCACCCACGTCCACCACGGCGACCACACCCACTACACCACCTACTACCCGTCCGGGGGCCACACACACTTCACCGACTACCATGGCTTCGGCAACGAACACCATTAACGTTAAGGGTGCCTTAAGAAAAGAAGTTGGGGAAGCCACCTTCATTTACACCTTTAATGGACATGTGCTTTAGTGCGCAGGTGGCCCATGCTGTAGTGCGCAGGTGGCCCCATGCTGTAGGGCGCAGGTGGCCCCGTGCTGTAGTGCGCAGGTGGTCCCATGCTGTAGTGCGCAGGTGGTCCCATGCTGCAGTGCGCAGGTGGCCCCATGCTGTAGTGCGCAGGTGGCCCCATGCTGCAGTGCGCAGGTGGCCCCATGCTGCAGTGCGCAGGTGGCCCCGTGCAGCAGTGCGCAGGTGGCCCCATGCACCAGTGCGCAGGTGGCCCCATGCACCAGTGCGCAGGTGGCCCGGTGAATAAGGACTGCAAGATGACGCGCAGCTAGGAAAGGGAGCAGGAAAGACGGCCTGCGCAGGTCTCCTCGCGCAGGTCCGGGCATCAAACACCATGATTATACACCACATACAAAGATTAACGGACATGTGTATTTTCTTATATCAATTTTGTGTCACTAAATTATTCGCGCATTTTAACGACGTAAATTGCTGACTAAAATATATACCCGGTGACTGAACTCAAAAGCACGCAGCGAATATGAGCTCGCACGAGGCAGAAACAAATGGGCAAAGTTTCTTTCACCCTGAATGTCCCTGTTACCTAGCAGTAAATAGGTACCTGGGAGTTAGTCAACTGTCACGGGCTGCTTCCTGGGGGTGGAGGCCTGGTCGAGGACCGGGCCGCGGGGACACTAAAGCCCCGAAATCATCTCAAGATAACCTCAAGATAACCTTCCCCCATATAACAGTGTTAGGGATATCTGTGATAAACCTCACCTCATACTGAAGGCATTATATTACCTCTATTCCAATATTGTACATATAAAAAAAAAGTTATGTACTGTATAAAAAAAATATTATGAATTATCAACAAATCAAAATGTATTTGCATTTTAAATATATTTTTTGGCATATATTGTGATTATCATTCTTATCCGACATGCACAGAGTACAAGAGTTTCAAGTAATGAGCATACTAGGAACATGTTGAGTACATCAGTAGCAACATTAACCTGTTCTTAGACGTGTACTTTCACTCGTGTAATGGTAAGGCGAATTATTGTCTTGATATTCGTATCCCCTGATCACGTGGTGAGACCGTGGCCATGGAGGGTGGGGGAGGCCACAGGTGTCAACGTGGCCGTAAGGATGTCCACAGGTGACAACGTGACCGTAAGGATGTCCACAGGTGACAACGTGACCGTAGGGATGTCCACAGGTGACACCGTGGCCGTAGGGATGTCCACAGCTGTCAACGTGGCCGTATGGATGTCCACAGGTGACAACGTGACCGTAGGGATGTCCACAGGTAACAACGTGGCCGTAGGGATGTCCACAGTTGTCAACGTGGCCGTATGGATGTCCACAGGTGACAACGTGACCGTAGAGATGTCCACAGGTAACAACGTGGCCGTAGGGATGTCCACAGGTGACAACGTGACCGTAGGGATGTTCACAGGTGACAACGTGACCGTAGGGATGTTCACAGGTGACAACGTGGCCGTAGGGATGGGGGAAGAGGAGACAAACATTTAAATGTAATATTAAAAGGCTAATGACCTTGAAATACTTGTAGTGCACGACGCTGCGGAAGCCTCGCTGCCAACCGTCTCCAGCTCCCATCACAGGTAACAACCGCATCCGGGAAATCCGGATCTATTTATGGTCTGAGAGTAAGATATCAGCCGGTTTTGTAGTTGCTGCGAGGCGAATATGTTCTCGGTGATGTGCTGGCAAGTTTTACAGCACTTGTGTGAGTTATTAAAGAAATGTGACTGGTTATTTAACTTTTAACCAGAGATGCAAGTGAGGGCCCAGGACTAATCTCCACTAGGGAGGGAACGGAGGTGGACAGAACTATCCCTAACCAATCTCCCTAAATGAGGAAAGGTAGGACCAAGAACCATGTCTAGCAGAGGGGGATGGAAAGAGCCCGGTGTAGGTCCCACCAACGGCTACCTGAGAATAGTATATAAACAGCCAGAACTGTAGCAAAAGCTGAATATAATCCCATATCCACCCCAAGCCCCCTGCGACACCCAATCACTGACCCCCTCCTACACCCACTCCCTTCTTGCCTACAACCATTAATCGCTTAACTTCTATATCTCGCAGGTTACAAAAATCCCCCTGACCTCCCCCCCTCCTTTCTCCTCACAGCTGAAGAACCGAAGGGCTTCAGTACCGCGGAGTGAGAATTTATGAAGTAAACTCTTAACTCAATATTTCCAGTCTGCTGACAAGTTTAATTATATGAACCTTCAAAACTGTGCTAAACCCGACCATCATTATGGGTGGCTTCAATGCAAGGCAGATAATTACTCTTAGTGACCAATGCAAGGCAGATAATTACTCTTAGTGACCAATGCAAGGCAAATAATTACTCTTAGTGACCACTGCAAGGCAAATAATTACTCTTAGTGACCACTGCAAGGCAAATAATTACTCTTAGTGACCACTGCAAGGCAAATAATTACTCTTAGTGACCAATGCAAGGCAGATAATTATCCTTAGTGACCAATGCAAGGCAGATAATTACACTTAGTGACCAATGCAAGGCAAATAATTACTCTTAGTGACCACTGCAAGGCAGATAATTACCTTTAGTGACCAATGCAAGACAGATAATTTCTCTTAGTGACCACTGCAAGGCAAATAATTACTCTTAGTGACCAATGCAAGGCAGATAATTACTCTTAGTGACCAATGCAAGACAGATAATTACTCTTAGTGACCAATGCAAGGCAGATAATTACTCTTAGTGATCAATGCAAGGCAGATAATTACTCTTAGTGACCAATGCAAGGCAAATAGTTACTCTTAGTGACCACTGCAAGGCAAATAATTACTCTTAGTGACCACTGCAAGGCAAATAATTACTCTTAGTGACCAATGCAGGGCAGATAATTATCCTTAGTGACCAATGCAAGGCAGATAATTACACTTAGTGACCAATGCAAGGCAAATAATTACTCTTAGTGACCACTGCAAGGCAGATAATTACCTTTAGTGACCAATGCAAGGCAGATAATTTATCTTAGTGACCACTGCAAGGCAAATAATTACTCTTAGTGACCAATGCAAGGCAGATAATTACTCTTAGTGACCAATGCAAGACAGATAATTACTCTTAGTGACCAATGCAAGGCAAATAATTACTCTTAGTGACCACTGCAAGGCAGATAATTACCTTTAGTGACCAATGCAAGGCAGATAATTTCTCTTAGTGACCACTACAAGGCAAATAATTACTCTTAGCGACCAATGCAAGGCAAATAATTACTCTTAGTGACCAATGCAAGGCAGATAATTATCCTTAGTGACCAATGCAAGGCAGATAATTACTCTTAGTGACCACTGCAAGGCAAATAATTACTCTTAGTGACCAATGCAAGGCAAATAATTACTCTTAGTGACCAATACAAGGCAGATAATTACCTCTAGTGACTTGAATGCATAGCAGATAGTAATCCTCAGTGACTTCAATACAAGGTAAACCATCTAATTGTTAGCACATTCAATGATATGTACAACAATATTCAGAACTCGTACTGCAGTAATCGCATTAGTAAGCAACTGGTGTCACTATATAATAGCCATGATGACAATGCGCAGATTGTGTGTGTGACCTTCAACATGATCATGTCTACAGAGACCTTTCTTGACATTGTGTTTGCTTCACCGTTTTCTATACGTGCGTACTTGTTACTTGTCACTAGTAAGAGATATGCTATCATATCATTTACCCCAGATTAATTACTGTAAGTGTCGTAAGATCTGTTTCTTGCAAGTGAAATAGTCAAACGAAAATGCTTAAGTGTACCTGTGAACCAGCATGACAGTTTTACCTAAATTTACCTGAGGGGGGCCACCATCTTTCAAGTGTCCTCGGCGGGGACAGGAAGCCGGTGGCTTGTCAAATGTCCCCATATTGTTCCTGAGGATTTTTTCCAGATAGGTTTTATACTAGAGTAATGCCTTGGCATTGACTGTTTTGGCTGGTCTGGTGTTCCGTGGGTTTATAACCCTGTGAGTGATAAAACATCTCTTGTTTTCTGGTCTAAATTAATTGTAACTTGTTGAGCTTGAAGCCTTTTCCCGTGTCAGAATGTTACAGGTCTATTGTAACCTTCTTCAGCTGAACATTTAACGAGGGTGTATTATGTAAACTGTTATTGGCTGTTCTTTTCATTTAACCAACTTTCAGGAACTATGACAATAAACATGATTAATATACTGACTAAACTATATAGGCCTACACTACATGCATTGTAAGAAGAGTTGGACTATTGAATAGCAGCCCTCGCACAACTAAGGCTCTTGACGGCATTGGCTGTGTCAGAAGTCTGGGACATCTTAGTCATTGTCCTTAATTCTGACGCTCCACTATGCCAGGCACAGAAGGAAATACACTAAATTAAGGGTAAACAAAAATGGCTGAAGAAATCTGACCTCATGTATTACACAGAACAAATGAAGTAGCCGATGCTTGGGCCTATACCAGCTTTAAGAGTGTTACTCTAGGCACACACAACATGGTAGATAAGACAGTAGAGAAGGCTCGTCAACTTCACGCTCAGTAAGGAAGACGACTTCAGCATGCAAGCCAGTACTTGTATCTTTTTAGCAAGATACCGATTCAACTTTTTTGTTGCTGCTCTTCCCCTCTACCCCAAATTCCCCTCCACATCATTGTTCTCCCTCCACCCTCCCTAATAAAAAGTTCTAGGCCTAGGATACTGTATAGAATTTTATGCTATATGTATAATATAAAGTTATAGGCCTAGGATACGGTATAAAACTTTATACTATATGTATAAAGTCCTAGGCCTAATATAAATAGTCAAAGACTTTGATCAGCAAGTATATATTTTTGTTTATTCTTTAACAGAAAATGCTAGATATATATATATATATATATATATATATATATATATATATATATATATATATATATATATATATATATAGTGACGGGAAAGTGTTGGAGTGTAGATGTTCGGCAGTCCTCCAATGGCAGGTGTCAATGCCTGGTCACACATAAAAAAAAGATAGACTGCTTGCCTGTTGTCTGTGGTAAGTGAGAGGGAGGAACACGTAAAACACAAAGTATGAACAATGAAACTTTAATATATTTACTTTAAACATAAATGAAAATAAAGACAAATCTCGGGGGAATGAAAAGTACAATTAAATAACAAAGATAAATGCAAAGGCAATGTGAGACACAATAGTATAAAGGTGAAAGGGTAAAATGGTGCTGAGAATATCGGTTATGGCTGATACCTCCCTTCGTATACAAGCCAGTGAGCTTAGTATGCCAGAGAGAGATGTCAACTCTAAGAGCACAAAGAATATTCTGAAGTTGATAGCTGGTCAGGGCTCCGACGTCGATTCAGGTAGAGGGCGCGGAGGTGCAGTGTGCAGGTGCGCGGTCGGCGAGTCACCAATCAGGAGCAGGCAGGCTGGAATGGGTAGTTTGGCTGGTTGACGACAAGCGGCGTGGAGGGTGTGTGGAGTAGGGGGGATCTTGGGTACGTTTTGCCTCCTGGTCAAAACGTTTTGTGCTACCGGTGATGTATTTTGAATGTAGCATCTTATACTTGTTAACTGGACGTTACTTGAGGTAGGGAAGAGCAGGCTCAATCTCTCTAGAAAGAGATTATCGTCACAACTCTCCCCCGAAGCCTGTGGTTCCGGGTGAAGTTACGTCTTCAGGTGGTATAGCGATAGGTGGAGCAGCCTCCACTTCATGGACTCTGGATAGGGCGTCTGCTATGATGTTGTCAGAACTCTTGATGTAGAAATCTCCAGGTTGAAATTCTGCAGATATCAAGCCCATCGTAGAAGCCGTTGATTGTTGAGTTGGGCTTGATGCAGGAAGCGTAGGGGATTGTGGTCCGAGTAGATGGTGGTAGACCGAGCACTTTGCAGGGACGATTTGAAGTGCTGCAAGTTCAGGACGATGGAGAGTGGCTCCCTTTCGATCGTGCTGTAGTTCCTTGTAGCTGTAGTAGCTAACAGGTAGAATCTCCTCGCCTCGTTGTTGCATCAGGTCACCCCCGATGCCGGTACCACTGGCGTCGACATGGAGGATGAAAGGCTTCGTAGTATCTGGCAGAGGCGAGAATAGTATTAGAACATGGCAAAGGAGCACTATTATAGTTCTGTAAATTGGGATGAAGATCAGGTAGGATTTCTGATTTGGAAAGCACCGTCTCAGTGTTAATGCTTTCGGTAGAAGCAGGGAAGGTTTCACTGTAGAGGTATGGACCTTTAAATGTGGAGACTGCTAACACATTGGGGGGAATACCTTGATACTGCTTCAGGAAGTTGACGTGGTACAACTGGGTCTTCCGCCGCCTATCTGGAGTCTCAAGAACGTAGTTGTTGTTCCTGCACTCCTTGATACGGTAGGGTCCTGAAAACTTGTTTTGCAATGGAGAACCTGGGATAGGAAAATATGCCAACACGAAGTCTCCTGGTTTAAATTTCCTTAATTTGCTGCTTTGGTCAAAATAAGTCTTCATCCTCTCCTGGGCTTTCAATAGATTGTCATTAGCAAATTTACGTACCCTCTCTAGAATGTGTTTTAAGTTTTGAAGAAACTGAGGTACATTCTGAGG
This sequence comes from Procambarus clarkii, assembly GCF_040958095.1. NCBI lineage: Eukaryota > Metazoa > Arthropoda > Malacostraca > Decapoda > Cambaridae > Procambarus > Procambarus clarkii. The sequence continues at coordinate 20,171,644 of NC_091222.1, read as the reverse complement.
GTCACTGAAGGTGGCATTACGTAGAGAGTCTTTGAAAGCTTCGAGAGGAGTATGGCACTTACGTCCGTAGAGCATCTCATAAGGAGATACTCCTAGAGACTCATTGGGGAGACTTCTGAAAATGCACATAATGAGATCAAGTTGTTTATCCCAGTCCTTCAAGGCGTCATTGCAGAATCTCTTTAGGAGTGCTTTAATTGTCTGATGACTACGTTCAAGAGAACCCTGTGAAGCAGGATGATAGGGCCGGGACAGTACCTGTGTGATGTTGAACTCCTCCAGTGTCTTCTTGAAGAGATCACTGGTGAAGTTGGTGCCACAGTCGCTTTGAACCTCTCTTGGAAATCCATACTGGGTGAAGATCTTCAATAGGTGTTTCACCACAGTAGCAGCCGTAATGTTCTTTACTGGAACTGCTATGGTGAATCTGGTGGTAGGACACATGATAGTTAATATATATGCGTTGCCAGAACTGGTACGGGGTAAAGGATCAACACACACTATGATGAGTCTGTGGAAAGGTTCCGCAGGCACCTGGATGGGTTTTAGTGGAGCCTGGGGAATAGAGATGTTAGGTTTACCTGCCATCTGACATGTATGACACTGTTGTACATACTTTTTAACGTCTTTTACCATACCTGGCCAGTAGTAGTCATGTCTGATTCCGTGGTAGGTTTTGTTAAAACCATAGTGAGAAAGAGCTCCGTGGGTCAGGTGTAGAATATCGGGCCGTATGCTGGTGGGAACTACTAGTTGTTCGACAGTGGCCCAATCGTCATCCTCCTTCAGCTTGCTGGGTCTGTATCTGCGGTAGAGCAACTCATTCTCTACGAAGAACCCAGGGATACGGTCAGGTTGAGTCTCAGCCTGGAAGAATAATGGTGTTAATGATTGATCTTCCCTCTGTAACTCACGGAACTCCAAACTGGTAAGATTAGGAGGTAGATTCTGAGGGTCTTGAGGGACAGCGGTAGCAGTAGAGTCAGCTGGTTACGGTCGTGCAGCTTGTGCACGGGTGGTCACCAAAACCGGAGGAGAAACTTTATCACTTTCTTGAACCTCTGCTTGAACATATTCAAAGATGTGATTATCCATTACAGAGGTACACACCTGGGGTTTGTCCGTGATGATCAGGTTGGACGGTTGCAGATCTTCTGCCAAGTCGTTGCCCAGGTGAAGTTGCACTCCAGGCATGGGAAAAGGTTTTTCCCTGATGGCGACTTTGACTTCATCGGTCACGAAGGGACAATCCAGGTGGACTCTGGCGAGTGGATATGGAGTGGTAGCAGTGAGGTCAGTGATGGAGACAGTTTCTCCGGTGTAGGTGACGTTAGACACAGCCGATTTCAACATAATGGACTAAAGAGCCGATGTGTCCCTCAAGATCTTCAATTTGAAACGTCCCTCCGAATCTGTACCGTTGGTAGAGACAGTTCCAGGATACAGGTGTTTGCTGAAGAGAGAAAGATCATTACCATGAACATCAACATTCATTACAGGCTTACCGGACTTAGGAGGAGTCTGTTTGGGTTTAGTAGATTCATTGCTCTTGTATTGAGTCTTCACACATCTATCTATGGTATGTCCATAGAGTTTGCAATACTTACAATACAATTGTGAGCTCGCTTCATCTGTACTCACTTTATCGTAACTGTACCAAGACTTCTTACTGGGAGGTGGTGATGTTGTCAGCCGATGGATGAGGCTGTAGGTGTCAGCCGACTTCGCACATTTGATGTAGTTGGTTTCTTCTTTATCTGCTAGATACAAACGGACGGAAGGGGGAACACGTCTCAAGAATTCCTCAACTAGCATGAGGTTGACGAGTTCTTCAAATGTAGAGACATGAGCTGCTTCCAGCCATTTCATGAAATATCTTTTCTTGGTATTGGCAAATTCTAGAAAGGTGGTGGTACTTGCCTTAAGATGGTCACGGAATTTTCGTCTGTAGCTTTCGGTGGAGAGAAGGTAGGCGTCCAACACTGCTTGCTTCAGGGTCTGGTAGTCATTCTCAGACGCTAAGGTATTGAGAGTAACTGCAGCTCTACCTGTAAGATGCACTCTGAGAAGGGTGGACCATTGATCAACAGGCCAGCTAAGTTGATTAGCTAGGGTCTCAAAGGTGGTAAAAAAGACATCAATCTCTGTCTCAACGAATGGTGGCATTAACTTACTTGCATGGGAGACATTGAAACTTACTGGAAGACTAGCGGTAGCTTGCTGGCGTTGAGTGTGGTGAGTAGTTTCCAACGTGAGTTCTCGTTGAAGACATTCTATAGCCATATCCGCTTGCTTTTTATCATGCTCGCGTTGCATCTCCAGGTGACGATGTTTTGCTTCAAGCTGTACTCGCTCACGCTCACGGAGTATTGTAGTCTCACGTTCCTTGAGGGCCACCTCTCGTTCTTGTTCTTTCCTGATTGCAGCTTCTCTTTCCCTTATTGCAGCAGCTTCTTTCCTGATTTGTAGAGCTTCTTTCGCCAGGGCCGCCTCTCTTTCTTTCAGGGTCGCCTCGCGTTCTTTTCTTATTCCTTATTGCAGCTTCTTGTTCTCTCGTGTGCATAGCTTCTTGCTGCTGCTCCCTTTTGAGCTTTGCAAGTTCTAGTTTGAGTTTCATAGTTGCCAAATCAGTTTTATCTGCAATAAAATAAGTTTCGTGAGTTTGAGTCAATTGTCCCTTCATCTAAGAGGTGATCCATAATTAAGTTATTTAATTCATTTTTGTTGGCTCCATGGGGAACATCTAGTTGATACTCGTGTGCAAGAGTTTGTAATTCAGTCCTCTTGGCACGACACAAGGTCCCTATTTCACCTGCTGGATCGTTACAGAAAGCTTGGAGACGAAACATGGTGAAAGATAAATGTACACGAATATAGTTGTGATATAGTAAATGTCAGAAACAGGATAACGTGACAACTGGTAACTATCCTGTGGAATTTTAATCTTTAACAATTAACGTTAATTATAGGATGGTAAATGATTAGTCAATCAAAGTCGCAGGAAATCTTGTACCCGGTACTCAATGTAAGAGAATAAGGGCAAGAAAATCCTACTAAATAAGTGAAACTGAGTTTCTAAAACAAATGAAACATTTAATTGCTCCAAAAGTAAATTAGGTAGTCCAAGAATGTAGGCATACCTTGCCGAGTCTCTATAGGACATAAGCAAGGGGTTTTCCACTAAATGAATATGATACTTACAGAATTAGCGAACTTTGTGCTCTGTAAAAATAAAGCTAATTCCCTACCTAAGTAAATATCATCATCTCTGACCGACGTGTAGAGGTGCGAGTGTCAACTGGTGACGAGAACTGCTGCTGAGGTCCCAACTCAGCAACTTAGTCCGTGCTTGAGGAACTATGGCCCTCTTATCCTCCTTCGGTCGGATTGCAGAAGATAGGGTGCTTTGACCCGAAGACAAACGAAAGTACCAGGGTACCACAATGATGATCTGCCTATAATGTGAGAAATATCCTAGAGACAAAAGGTGGTAAACACGAGTAATAACACGGAGGGAGAGATGACCAATTAAGAGAATAACTGCGGCCTACAGTCACCACGTAATCCAAAGTTATCTCACACTCACCATATGCTACTCTCGGAATGAACAATACACACAGCACCATATAAATATGAAAATTAATGATAATATTGAAAAGCTACTTTAGCAGAGCGAAGTACGCTTACCACAAATTGACGTTCTGGTACTAGTACCTGAGTGAAGCTCCTAGGACAGGCCCCCATTAAATGTGACGGTAAAGTGTTGGAGTGTAGATGTTCGGCAGTCCTCCAATGGCAGGTGTCAATGCCTGGTCACACTTAAAACAAAAATATAGACTGCTTGCCTGTTGTCTGTGGTAAGTGAGAGGGAGGAACACGTAAAACACAAAGTATGAACAATGAAACTTTAATATATTTACTTTAAACATAAATGAAAATAAAGACAAATCTCGGGGGAATGAAAAGTACAATTAAATAACAAAGATAAATGCAAAGACAATGTGAGACACAATAGTATAAAGGTGAAATAGTAAAATGGTGCTGAGAATATCGGCTATGGCTGATACCTCCCTTCGTATACATGCCAGAGAGAGATGTCAACTCTAAGAGCACAAAGAATATTCTGAAGATGATAGCTGGTCAGGGCTCCGACATCGATTCAGGTAGATGGCGCGGAGGTGCAGTGTGCAGGTGTGCGGTCGGCGAGTCACCAATCAGGAGCAGGCAAGCTGGTATGGGTAGTTTGCTGGTTTGATGACAAGCCGGCGTGGAGGGTGTGTGGAGACGGGGGGATCTTGGGTACGTTTTGCCTTCTGGTCAAAACGTTTTGTGCTACCGGTGGAGGTATCTTGAATGTAGCATCTTATACTTGTTAACTGGACGTTACTTGAGGTAAGGAAGAGAAGGCTCAATCCCTCTAGAAAGAGATTATCGTCACATATATATATATATATATATATATATATATATAAATATATATATATATGTCGTACCTAGTAGCCAGAACGTACTTCTCAGCCTACTATGCAAGGCCCGATTTGCCTAATAAGCCAAGTTTTCATGAATTAATTATTTTTCGACTACCTAACCTACCTAACCTAACGTAACCTAACTTTTTCGGCTACCTAACCTAACCTAAAAAGATAGGTTAGGTTAGATAGGGTTGGTTAGGTTCGGTCATATATCTACGTTAATTTTAACTCCAATAAAAAAAAATTGATCTCATACATAATGAAATGGGTAGCTTTATCATTTCATAAGAAAAAAATTAGAGAAAATATATTAATTCAGGAAAACTTTGCTTAATAGGCATATCGGGCCTTGCATAGTAGGCAGAGAAGTGCTTTCTGGCTACTAGGTACGATATATATATATATATATATATATATATATATATATATATATATATATATATATATATATATATATATATATATATATATATATATATATTGTGACGGTAAAGCGTTGGTGTTCGGCTGTTTCAAAAGCTAGGGGCAGGGCTTCGTCACATTGTAGAAAAAAAAGAAAAGCTGGAGCTTTCGTCTGTGGTAAGGTAATGGGAAGACACACAAAACACAAGTAAATTAACAATGAAATTTTAATTACTTTAGAAAAACAAGACATGAATAAAGTTAAGCACATAAAATATAAAAGACAAGTCAACAAACCAAATAATATGAATAATCACTGGCAAATGAAAAGTTACGTTAAGACAAGTGAGTTACAGTGATAGCAAAATAAATATTAATGGAGCTGGAATATTGGCTTCGAGCTGCCACCTCCCTTAGTACACGAAAGCCAAGGCTTAGTCTACCAGCGAGAAATGTCAACTGCAAGGAGCACTGAGATATTCTGACGATACTGGAGCACTGCAGCCCAGACATCGACTTGTGGTGGAGGGCGGAGGGCAGGTGCTACGGGACACCAGCCAATCAGCGACAGGCAGGCAAAGGACGAGCAGTTTGCTGGTTACAGCGGTGGTAGCTAGCAGGTGTCACTGTGTGCTTGGTACGATTTGCTCTCTGGGCAAAACGTTTGGCGATACTTGCTGGACGTATCTTCTATATTATCTTGTATATTTACGTACTTTGTAGGGAAGAGCAGGCTCAATCTCTCTTGAAAGAGATTATCGTCACAACTCTCCCCCGAAGCCTGCGGTTCTGGAAGAAGTACGTCATCATGTGGTGGAGTAATAGGTGGAGTTGCTTCTACTTTGTAAACTCTGGAGAGGGCGTCGGCTATGATGTTGTCAGACCCCTGGTAGAGCGGATCTCCAGGTTGAATTTCTGCAGTTATCAAGCCCATCGTAGAAGACGTTGAGTGTAGAAGTGGGCTTGCTGCAGGAAGTGTAAGGTGTTGTGGTCCGTGTTGATGGTAGACCGAGCACTTTTCAGGTATGGAGCAAAGTGCTGTAGGTCCAGGATGATGAAGAGTAGCTCCTTGCCAATTGTTCCGTAGTTCCTTGTTGCTGTGGTCGCTGACAGGTGTATTCTCTTCGCCTCGTTGCTGTACTAGGTCACCCCCGATGCCGGTACCACTGGCGGCGACATGGAGGATGAAGGGCTTGGTGATATCTGACGAGGTGAGAGTAGAATTAGAATATGGCAAAGGAGCACTATTATGGTCCTGAAAATGGTTGGGAAGATCAGTAAGGATTTCTGGATTTGAAAGCGCGGACTCAGTGTCAGTGCTTTCGGGAGGAGAAGCAGGGAAGGTCTCACTGTGGATGTATGGCTCTTTAAAGGAAGAGTATAATGTCAAGACAGTGGGAGGAGTACCGTTATACAGCTTCAGGAGGTTGACGCGGCACAGCTGGGTCTTCCGCCGCCTATCTGGAGTCTCTAGAACGTAGTTATGGTTGTTTCTGCACTCCTTGATGCGGTAGGGTCCTGAAAACCTGTTTTGTAAAGGAGAACCTGGGATAGGAAAATAAGCAAGTACGAAGTCTCCCGGCTTAAATTTTCTTACTTTGCTGGTCTGGTCGTAATGAGTCTTCATCCTCTCCTGTGCTTTCAATAGATTATCTTGGGCAAAACTGTGGACTCTCTCTAGAATGTGTTGTAGGTTTTGAAGAAACTGGGGCACATTCTGATGCTCACTGAAGGTGGCATCACGTAGAGAGTCTTTGAAAGCCTTGAGGGGAGTACGGCACTTACGTCCGTAGAGCATCTCATAAGGAGATACTCCTAGGGACTCATTGGGAAGACTTCTATAGATACATACTATTAGGTCAATTTGCTTATCCCAATCCTTAGAGGTCTCATTACAAAACTTCTTCAGGAGTGCTTTAATAGTCTGATGACTACGCTCAAGAGAACCCTGTGAAGCAGGATGATAGGGGCTGGACAATACCTGTTTGATGTTGAATTCCTCCAGTGTCCTCTTGAAGAGATCACTGGTGAAGTTGGTGCCACAGTCGCTCTGAACCTCCCTTGGAAATCCATACTGGGTGAAGATCTTCAATAAGTGCTTCACAACCGTAGCAGCCGTAATGTTCTTCACTAGAACTGCTATGGGGAATCTGGTGGTAGGACACAGGATGGTTAAGATATAGGCGTTACCTGAACTGGTCCGAGGTAAAGGACCAACACAGTCTATAACAAGTCTGTGGAAAGGTTCCGCAGGCACCTGTATGGGAATCAGTGGCGCTCTGGGAATAGAGATGTTCGGTTTACCTGCCATCTGACATGTATGACACTGTTTGACGTACTGTTTGACGCTATTTACCATACCTGGCCAGTAGTAGTCTTGACGGATTCCATGGTAAGTTTTGTTAAATCCGTAGTGGGAGAGTGCTCCGTGTTCCAGGTGTAGAATAGTGGGCCGCAGGCTGGCAGGAATCACAAGTTGTTCGACGTTGGCCCAATCGTCGTCCTCCTTCAGTTTACTGGGTCTATATCTGCGGTAGAGCAACTCGTTCTCTAGGAAGAACCCAGGAATACTGTCAGGTTGAGTCTCAGCCTGGAAAAATAATGGTGTCAAGGTAAAATCTTCCCTCTGTAACTTACGGAACTCCAACTTGGTCAGATTCGGGGGTAGTTTCTGAGGGTCTTGAGGGACAGCGGTAGCAGTAGAGTCAGCTGGCTGTGTTCGTGCGGCTTGTGCACGGGTGGTCACTAAAACCGGAGGAGAAACTTCATCACTCTCTTGAACCTTTACTGGAACATACTCAAAAATAGGATTATCCGTCACAGAGGTACACACCTGGGGTTTGTCCATGACGATCAGGTTGGTAGGTTGCAGGTCTTCTGCCAAGTCGTTGCCCAGGAGAAGTTGCACTCCAGGCATGGGAAAAGGCTTTTCCCTGATGGCGACTTGGACTTCTCCGCTCACGAAGGGACAATCCAGGTGGACTCTGGCGAGAGGATAAGGAGTGGTAGCAGTGAGGTCAGTGATGAAGACAGTTTCTCCGGTGTAGGCGATGTTGGGCACAGCCGACTTCAAAATAATCGATTGAAGAGCCGCTGTGTCCCTCAAGATCTTCAATTTGAAACGTCCCTCCGGATTTGAACCGTTGGCAGAGACAGTTCCAGTATACAGGTGGTTACTGAAAAGAGAAAGATCATTAACATGAACACCAACATTCATCACAGGCTTACCGGACTTAGGAGGAGTTGGTTTGGGTTTTGGTGATTCGGTGGTTCCTTTGTATTGAGACTTACCACATTTATCTATGGTATGTCCATAGAGTCTACAATACTTACAGTGCAATTGCGAGCCAGCTTGATCGGTACTCACTTTCTCGTAACTGTACCACGACTTCTTACTGGAGGATGGTTCTGGTGTCAGCCGGTGGATGAGGCTGTAAGTGTCAGCCGACTTAGCACACTTTAGGTAGTCGGTTTCTTCTTTATCTGCTAA